>NW_022589738.1:17451511-17733428 GCF_004348235.1 Phoca vitulina | reverse complement strand
ATTGACATCTTCACAATATTTGTTCTTCCAATCCATGAGCATGGAACGTTTTTCCATTTCTTTGTGTCTTCCTCAATTTCTTTCATGAGTATTTTATAGTTTTCTGAGTACAGATCCTTTGCCTCTTTGGTTAGATTTATTCCTAGGTATCTTATGGTTTTGGGTGCAATTGTAAATGGGATCGACTCCTTAATTTCTCTTTCTTCTGACTTGTTGTTGGTGTATAGGAATGCCACTGACTTCTGTGCATTGATTTTATATCCTGCCACTTGACTGAATTCCTGTATGAGTTCTAGCAGTTTTGGGGTGGAGTCTTTGGGATTTTCCACATAAAGTATCATATCATCTGCAAAGAGTGAGAGTTTGACTTCTTCTTTGCCAATTTGGATGCCTTTGATTTCTTTTTGTTGTCTGATTGCTGTGGCTAGGACTTCCAATACTATGTTGAATAGCAGTGGTGATAGTGGACATCCCTGCCACGTTCCTGACCTTAGGGGGAAAGCTCTCAGTTTTTCCCCATTGAGAATGATATTCGCTGTAGGTTTTTCATAGATGGCTTTTATGATATTGAGGTATGTACCCTCTATCCCTATACTCTGAAGAGTTTTGATCAAGAAAGGATGCTGTACTTTGTCAAATGCTTTTTCTGCATCTATTGAGAGGATCATATGATTCTTGTTCTTTCTTTTGTTAATGTATTGTATCACGTTGATTGATTTGCAGATGTTGAACCAACCTTGCAGCCCAGGGATAAATCCGACTTGGTCGTGGTGAATAATCTTTTTAATGTACTGTTGGATCCTATTGGCTAGTATTTTGGTGAGAATTTTTGCATCCATGTTCATCAGGGATATTGGTCTGTAATTCTCCTTTTTGATGGGGTCTTTGTCTGATTTTGGGATCAAGGTAATGCTGGCCTCATAAAATGAGTTTGGAAGTTTTCCTTCCATTTCTATTTTTTGGAACAGTTTCAGAAGGATAGGTATTAATTCTTCTTGAAATGTTTGGTAGAATTCCCCTGGGAAGCCATCTGGCCCTGGGCTTTTGTGTTTTGGGAGATTTTTGATGACTGCTTCTATTTCCTTAGTGGTTATAGGTCTGTTCAGGTTTTCTATTTCTTCCTGGTTCAGTTTTGGTAGTTGATACATCTCTAGGAATGCATCCATTACTTCCAGGTTATCGAATTTGCTGGCATAGAGTTGCTCATAATATGTTCTTATAATTGTTTGTATTTCTTTGGTGTTGGTTGTGATTTCTCCTCTTTCATTCATGATTTTGTTGATTTGGGTCATTTCTCTTTTCTTTTTGATAAGTCTGGCCAGGGGCTTATCAATCTTGTTAATTCTTTCAAAGAACCAGCTCCTAGTTTCGTTAATCTGTTCTACTGTTCTTTTGGTTTCTATTTCATTGATTTCTGCTCTGATCTTTATTATTTCTCTTCTCCTGCTGGGTTTAGGCTTTATTTGCTGTTCTTTCTCCAGCTCCTTTAGGTGTAGGGTTAGGTTGTGTACTTGAGACCTTTCTTGTTTCTTGAGAAAGGCTTGTATTGCTATATACTTTCCTCTTAGGACTGCCTTTGCTGTATCCCAAAGATTTTGAATAGTTGTGTTTTCATTTTCATTGGTTTCCATGAATTTTTTTAATTCTTCTTTAATTTCCTGGTTGACCCATTCATTCTTCAGTAGGATGCTCTTTAGCCTCCATGTATTTGAGTTCTTTCTGACTTTCCTCTTGTGATTGAGTTCTAGTTTCAAAGCATTGTGGTCTGAAAATATGCAGGGGATGATCCCAATCTTCTGGTACCGGTTGAGACCTGATTTATGACCTAGGATGTGATCTATTCTGGAGAATGTTCCATGGGCACTAGAGAAGAATGTGTATTCCGTTGCTTTGGGATGGAATGTTCTGAATATGTCTGTGAAGTCCATTTGGTCCAGTGTGTCTTTTAAAGTCTTTATTTCCTTGTTGATCTTTTGCTTAGACGATCTGTCCATTTCAGTGAGGGGGGTATTAAAGTCCCCCACTATTATTGTATTGTTGTCGATGTGTTTCTTTGCTTTTGTTATTAATTGGCTTATATAATTGGCTGCTCCCATGTTAGGGGCATAGATATTTACAATTGTTAGATCTTCTTGTTGGATAGACCCTTTAAGTAGGATATAGTGTCCTTCCTCATCTCTTATTACAGTCTTTGGTTTAAAATCTAATTTGTCTGATATAAGGATTGCCACCTCAGCTTTCTTTTGGTGTCCATTAGCATGGTAAATGGTTTTCCACCCCCTCACTTTCAATCTGGGGGTGTCTTTGGGTCTAAAATGAGTCTCTTGCAGACAGCATATCGATGGGTCTTGTTTTTTAATCCAATCTGATAGCCTGTGTCTTTTGATTGGGGCATTTAGCCCATTTACATTCAGGGTAACTATTGAAAGATATGAATTTAGTGCCATTGTATTGCCTGTAAAGTGACTGTTACTGTATATTGTTTGTGCTCCTTTCTGGTCTATGTTGCTTTTAGGGTCTCTCTTTGCTTAGAGGACCCCTTTCAAGATTTCTTGTAGGGCTGGTTTCGTGTTTGCAAATTCCTTTAGTTTTTGTTTGTCCTGGAAGCTTTTTATCTCTCCTTCAATTTTCAATGACAGCCTAGCTGGATATAGTATTCTTGGCTGCATATTTTTCTCATTTAGTGCTCTGAATATGTCCTGCCAGTCCTTTCTGGCCTACCAGGTCTCTGTGGATAGGTCTGTTGCCAATCTCATGTTTCTACCATTGTAGGTTACATATCTCTTCTCCCGAGCTGCTTTCAGGATTTTCTCTTTGTCTCTGAGACTCGTAAGTTTTACTATTAGATGTCGGGGTGTTGACCTATTTTTATTGATTTTGAGAGGGGTTCTCTGTGCTTCCTGGATTTTGATGCCTGTTTCCTTCCCCAAATTAGGGAAGTTCTCTGCTATAATTTGCTCCATTATACCTTCTGCCCCTCTCTCTCTTTCTTCTTCTTCTGGGATCCCAATTATTCTAATGTTGTTTCGTCTTATGGTATCGTTTATCTCTCAAATTCTGCCCTCGTGATCCAGTAGTTGTTTATCTCTCTTTTTCTCAGCTTCTTTATTTTCCATCATTTGGTCTTCTATCTCACTGATTCTTTCTTCTGCCTCATTTATCCTAGCAGTTAGCACCCCCATATTTGATTGCACCTCATTAATAGCCTTTTTGATTTCTACTTGGTTAGATTTTAGTTCTTTTACTTCTCAGAAAGGGTTTCTCTAATAACTTCCATGCTTTTTTCAAGCCCAGCTAGTATCTTTAAAGTGATGATTCTGAACTCTAGATCTGACATCGTACTAATGTCCGTATTGAGTAGGTCCCTGGCAGTCGGTACTACGTCTTGTTCTTTTTGTTGAGGTGATTTTTTCCATCTTGTCATTTTGTGCAGAGGAGAATAGATTAATGAGAGAACAAAATGCTAGCAGGGTAACAACGTCCCCAGAAAATATACTCTAAACAAATCAGAGAAGACCTGAAGCAGTGGGAAAAGAAAGGGAAAGAGAGAAAAAAGAAAAAGAAAAAAAAGAGAAAAAGATAAAGATAAAAACAAACAAAAGCAGAACAAAACAAAACAAAACAAAAACAGAATGTGATCAAATATGATCAGGCTGGTTTATAGATCAGTGCCACACACTAGATTTTGGGTGTATTTTGGTCTGTTAAAAGAAAGTCCCTCCCAAAATTTTAAAGAAAGAAAAACTTATATATGTACAAAAATAAGGGTTGATATGATGAAGGGATGGAATATGACTGTAAAGATGGAAATTATAAAAAATTTTAAAAAAGGATTTGATAAGTTGTTTGAAAAAAGAAAGAAGAGGATAAAAAAAAAAAAAGAAAAAAGGGAGAGAATGTGATCAGGCAGGGGAGTAGAAAAAAACCATACACTAGAGATTTAGAGTATATTTTGATCTGTTAGAAGAAACTATCTTAAGATTTTAAAGAGAGAACAACTTATATATATATGCCAAAAATACGGGTAACTACTATGAAGGGATAGAATATGACTTTAAAAATGAAAAATAAAAATGTTTTTTTTTAAAAAAGGGATTGATAAGATGTTGGTTGAAAAAGGGAAAAAGAAAAATTCAAAAAAAAAGAAAAAAGAAAAAAGAAAAAAAGACAGTTAAAAAAATAATTAACTTTGAAAGACTAAGGAATCATGGTAAAAAAGCCATGAATTCTATGTGCAGTATTCCCCTAGCGCTGGAGTTCTGCCGTTCTCACTGATCGGTAAACCTGGTCTTGGCTGGCTGTTCTCGCTGATCTTCTGGGGGAGGGGCCTGTTGCCGTGGTTCCCAAATGTCTTTGCCGGAGGCAAAATTGCCCCCCCCTTGCCGGTCCGGGCTAAGTAATCTGCTCGGGTTTGCTCTCCGGAGCTTTTGTTCCCTGCAAGCTTTCCGTACAGCTTTGGAGGCGGAGAGTGAAAATGGCGGCCTCCCAGTCTCCGCCCCGGAGGAGCCGAGAACTCGGGGTCCCACTCCTCAGCGAGCCCCCAGAGAAAAGCCGCCAGTCACTCCCGTCTCCCCGGTCTCCGGCCGCCCTCCGTGCTCACCCGGCCTGTGACCGCGCGTTTCTATCTCTGGCACCCGACCCCGGGTGGAGTCTCCAAACCCAGCAGATCCCCGCGGTGCGCTCCCGCACCTCTCCTCCCTGGGGAAGAAGGTGAGTCTCCCCGGATCTGCCGCTTGTTGGGTCCCTGCTGGAGGAGCAGTGGCCCGACTGTGCCGCGGATCACGGTTTATGGCAACCCCGAGCTGAGAGCCCGCACCTAGGCTCCGTCTCTGCAGCCGGCTTCCCCGCTCCGATACCTGGGAGCTCTGCCGTACTCAGGCACCCCCGGTCTTTCTGTGACCCCGAGGGTCCTGAGACCACACTGTCCCGCGAGGGTTCCACCCCCCACTTCGCCACCAGAGTGACGTCCCTCAGCGGAGCAGACTTCTAAAAGTTCCGATTTTGTGCTCCGCGGCTCTATCACTTGCCAGAAGCGGCCGATGGAGGCCCCTCCCCCGCCGTCTATCCTCCCGAATATCGCCTCGGATTCACTTCTCCGCACGTCCTACCTTCCAGAAAGTGGTCGCTTTTCTGTTCAGAGAGTTGTTGCTCTTCTTTTCTCCGATCTCCTGTTGAGTTTGTAGGTGTTCAGAATGGTTTGATCCCTATCCAGCTGAATTCCTGAGAGGAGACGAAATCCAGGTCTCCTACTCCTCCGCCATCTTGCTCCCCTCTCCCTGAACAATCTAATTTCTGAATGTAGACTGTCCCATAAAGTATCTTGAGGTCTGTCCAGTCATGGTCAAGAGTCTCTTGGACTGCTGGGAGTTTTCAGGCTTAGGAAGTAGGGACGAGGCTGTCAAGGCAATTACATAAAAGTTTCAAATGGAATGTTATTATACATATAAAGGATATATTTAATGTACATATGTAGCTAAATGATAATTACAAAGTAAAATTCTGTTTACACGCTACCTAGCTTAAGAGAACCTTGGCTCTCAAACCTTGCTATCTATCAGAATCAACTGGAAAGCTAATAAAGAAGAAAGAGGTTCAAGTTCGTGGAAGTAGGATAAGACTCAGACTTTTACCAAGTTTTCCTCCTGATTTTGACACAGATCAAAATTTAAGAACTGCTGAACTAGAACATTAATGATATTTTTGAAGGCTTCTATATACCTCTCCCTAGTCACACCCCACTCTTTCCAGAATAATCCTCATTATTCATTACAGTTTTTCATTTGTACCCATTCAAGTATCCCTAAAAAACATTTTGCTTAGTTTTGCCTATTTTCAAGCCTTATATAATTATTAACACTGTATATGTTTTTTTCTGTGACTTGTTTTTTATTTGTTACATTATATTCTTGAAATGCATCCATTTTGATACATGATACCATTCATTCATTTGTGGTCATTGGTGCATAGTATTCCATTGTATAAACATGTCACAATTAATTATCCATTGTACTGGTGTTGAATATTTAAGTTGTGTTAGTAACTACATATTGAGAACTTCCCTGGTTGCTTGGGAAGTGTTAGGACCTAATGAAGGGTAACATTTCTGCCCTCCATTACTCCCTTGCTGTCCTCTCCTCATCTACAGTTTTGGACCCCAACTGCCACTAAGGAATGACAGGAGCCCCTTTCACCCAAGGGCTAATGGAAGTTGAGTGGAGAACCTGAACTATCACCCCACCCAACAGTAATAAGGTGACACTCTCACTCACTGGAATGGTATCAGAAAATACATGTTTATTTTCATTTGAGCACTTCCCTCTGATACTTAATTATGTATTTATCTCCTTTATCTGTCCCCAACACTAGAATGTAAGCTCTATGAAGGTTAAGAACTTTATATACAATAAACATTGCTGAATTCTTAGATCCTACAACTTGCCTGGCAAAAGTAACCCTACATCTATATTTATTGAATGAATGAATGAATGAATGAATGAACAGATGAATGAATAAGATAATATTATTTAATTTTTATTGGGTGTCTATAAGCCACTCATTATGCATAGAATATTATTCAAAAGGTCTTTAAATGCAAATGTAAGTTTTGCAAGTTATGGAATTGCCCAGATTTGGTACAATACAAATTGGAAAGAGCTTTCTTCTACTTTACTCTTCATTCTACTCCCACCTGTGGCTCCTTTAAGGAAGGAATGGAGAAAAGAGAGCTTGGAGTTGGTGTTATGTTTCTCTTGACTGTTGAATACCCTCTTATCTTGGTAGGCATTCAAACCCTAAGTCTTCTATAAAGTGCATTGGTGGAAGCTACCTCACTATACCTTCCTTCAGATGTAGGCAATAAGCTTTCTGGCAGACCTCTCTTAATAATATCCCTTTATTTCCTGCTTCTAGGGGACTTCCCATAATCTCTATTCTTGTGGGGTCTTTTTGCCCCAGCAGGTTGCCTTTTTGGGTGGAGTCCTTTCAAGGATCCCCTTCGTGACCAGGACTTGACCTTGCTCACCAAGAGGTGGCAGTATGGTTTGATCCAATACTGGCCCTTCCCTCCACACCATGCCACCATGAGCTACTCTACCAGCATCAGTACTCTTATATACCTTAAACTTCAGGGGACACATACAAAGTGTATCAGTTATCTATTGTTGCATACACACTTAGTAGGTTAAAACACTTCAAAACTTAGTAGATTAAAACAACAACCACTTTATTTTGCTCAAAATTCTGTGGGTCAGTAATTTGGGATGGGCTCAGATGGATGATTTTCTGCTGGTTTGCCTTGTGGTGACACATATAGCTGCTGTCATCTGGTGGCTTGATTGGGGCTGGAGGGTCTAAGGTAACCTCACCCACATGTCTAGCAGTTGGTGTTGGGTGTTGGCTGGGTCACATATCTCCAAGTGATCTCTCAGCCTCCAGCAGGCTATCCTAGGCTTCCTTACATGATGAAGCATTCTAAGAAGGAAAGCCCCAAAGCACAAGCACTTTCTAAGCCTCTGCTTCTGTCATACTTGCTGATTTCCCATGGCTGAAAGCAAGTCACATGATCAAGCCCCAAGTTAATGTGGGAGGTGTCTACAAAACACATTTGGAGGTTGTTATTGTAGTAACATGGGGTTTACCTAAAATTGGTGGTGTTCTGGAGCTGACAGTTGATTGTACACATTTCTTCACAACTTTACATCAGTGACTTCAGGCTTGATGGGAATATTTACACCACAGAAGTCATCAAATGCTACAAATCAGGGCTTCCTCCACCTCCACCCCCTTTCCAGAGAGCAGGTTGTTAAACATTTACTAGTGTGCCACTGACTAAAACACTCAAGAAACAGCATTAGGCGTATCTGTGAGAATCTTTGGCTCTTCTTTTAGGAAGCAGGCCCTCATCAAGTGCTTAAGATTCCAAATTTGACTAGGCAGGAGAAAACCCCTATCTTTCCCTAGAGGAGGGGGAAAATGCCACATTCATCTTTTCTGTAAATTCCCTTCAAAGATCACATTAGTGACTATCTAGTCTCCTCATATGTATTCTAGAGATTTGTAATAGGGTGAGTAACTGAAGGACCAGTTAGTCTACATCTTAGCAAATCTCAGGGGACTATGCCTAGTAGAGGACTTGTGCTCAGCTTTGAACAAAATCATTCCATATCCTTTTATGTATCTTGTTGCACAAACTTTTCCTGAGCTGGATACATATATATGATTTATCTCTATATAAATAATCCATGCTGAAGGATATGCAGTCCTTCCATCCTAGAGATCCTAAATCTTATCCTTGAAACAAGCCAGAGCATCAGAGAGTCATAAATCTACATGTTGGCACTATGCCATTGACCTACACAGATGCATACATTATTTAAAAAAATTAAAACCAAGAGTTAACCATTCTAGTTCCTCTCAGAACACGTTGAAGAATGTTGCTCACTGCTTCACCTGGGGCCTCTTGCCTGGTTACCCACAGGAAATGATGCCCCTTGTGCTCAGTGCCCCTGGCTTCTGCTGAGCACTGGGAAGGTTTTATGTCACAAACACTGTAAGATTTGTAACAGGTCAAGTTTTTCATTTTGTTCTGGTCAGTAAAAAGTACAGAAATGCTTTCCCTTCTCTAGCAATTGTTCAGGTCATGATGGTTTGCATCTCCTATGTCAACTGATCCTTCCAGACTTATGCTTCTTTCCTTTCCTACTTTCCCCTCCTTAACTTCAATTTCTTCACTTATTTTATTTTTTATCTTGTTTTATCACTCTGACTTTATAAATGATGATAATTTTTTTGCAATAAAAAAGATGTAAATAAATAAATCATAAAAAGACCATTTTCCTCAGAATGTGGTCCATGGATCATCAGCATCAGCATCATCTGGGAGTGTGTTAGAAACACAGACTCTCAGGCCTTGCTCCAGATCTACTGAATTAAAATCTACATTTAACAAAATCCCCTGGTGATTCATATACACATTGAAGTTTGAAAAGTGCTGTGCTAATGCTCTACCTCTATCTGGTACTTTGGAATCCTCAAGAATAAACTGCAGTATCTTCACATCTATGGGTGCATATTTCATACCCATGAATTTCTGTTTGCCTCTTCATTTTCAGGGCTTTCTATCTTCATAGTGTAAAGGCCCTGCTAAGTCCTTAGGGCCACATTCCTGGGGTGCCATGGTGAATCACTCAGTTAAGCATCTTGGTTTTGGCTTAGGTCATGATCTCATGGGTCATGGGATTGAGCCCCGCATGGGGCTCCACACTTAGTGGGGAGTCTCCTTAATGATTCTCTCCCTCTGCTCTTCCCCCCACTCACATTCTTTCTCCCTTTCTCAAATAAATAAATAAATATATATATATTTTAAAGGATCACATTTCTAGGAGTTCTGAACAGAATTCTGGGAATGTTCTACAATCTGTTGGGTAGGTGGCACAGGCTGCTTTGCTACTAAGAGTGTGCTGCTTTGGCCGTAAAACTTTTTTTTTTTCCCAACTTTAATTTTAATTTAATTTAATTTTTTAAAAAATTTTATTATGTTATGTTAGTCACCATACAATACATCATTGGTTTTTGATGTGGTAATCCACGATCCATTGTGGCTGTAAAACTTTTTGTTAACAACTATCAAATAGACTGTCCCTCAAGCCACACAGATTTAAAATGGTAAATAATAATAGAGGACGAGAGAAATTACAAAGTACAGCCACAGAGCAAATGATCAATTTTAAAATGCGAAGCAATGAGGTAGAAAGATGCAGGAAAACTGTTCCAGATAAGAAAGACTATAAAATAGAAAAGTTCTCACAGTAGGAACCTGATGTGAATTGATATCACATTTATTCCTGAATCCTCACTCCATGAATTACAATTTCTAAATGATGCGTCTGAATGATGTGATGCTGTTTGTGATGATAAGTGGTGGGAATATCAATCCTATAACTTTTGTAAGATCCAATTTTGGGGGGATAGGAAACAACAGTAAATTTCTTACTACCAATCTCCATTGTTTTCATACTATTTAAAGCAATTCCTCCTTTAAAAATGCAGGCCCAACATTAATTTCAGTGTCATCTTTCTTTGAACCTCTGTTCCTGTCTTATGGGGGCACATTGTTTTTTCTCATCTTTGAAACTACATTAAATACCTATAGGACTGAAGGATGAATAAAAGCTTCCTCCCCTCTTCTAAATTTTAGGCAGAGATCTCTAGTAGACCCTTCTTCTGTGAAGCACACTTCTGGCCAAAACACTGGAAGAATGACCCTGAGACTCAGAATTTTGTCCCTGTGAGCAGCATCTTGGTGTACCTATGTTGAAGGGGTCACACATTCATGAAACCAACAAATAACTCTAATATATAAAATTAAAAACTGGGCTCAGCTCCCAGGTTTAAATTGACCTTATCTTTCTTGTCTTTCATAAATATTTGTTAAGTGTCTACTATGGGCCAGGTACTACATCAAGTGCTGGAGATGGAGGGGCAAATAAAACAGTCCCTGGCCAAATACTCAGATCCTCAACTGCTATTTTAGGGGATTTTTATAAGGAAGAACAAAAGACCAAGTAATGTTTTCTGGGAGTGAATGAGTTTTTGAAGAAAGTCCTTCATTCCAAATAGGATCTAATTTTTCTCCAGGGCTTTGAGGAAGATTCCAAAGCTTAAGGAGAGGGTCTTTGTGAAGATGCTGACATGCTCAATTTGAAGGTCATCCATGCCTGCCTAACCAGATGGAAACCTAACAGTGAGAACACGAATCTCTTCAAAAAGGATGTGGAATAACATCTAGAGTAAGAGACCAATCTTGAAGATCCATGGCAAGAGAATATTACTCTTAGACTCTTACAAATAGTATTCATTTTAGCATTCCTTTACATATGGAAAGCCCTAGCCTAAGATTCTTATTTAAGAAGCCTGACATACAGGCCCATTACATTGATCTAAACCACAGCAGAGATAGAGGTGTCATAGAGTCCTGTATTATGAGTCAATGTGCAACTGGAAGGGGAATTGTGAAGCCATTATATGTCTTATCCTTTCAGAAAAAACTCTAGAAATGTAGGGAGCTGAGGGCTAGGCTGATGACAGTTCAGTAAAGATTTTCACCTGAGGCCACAAGGGTCTCCAAGGAAGAACGGACTAGAGAGCCAGAGCCATCCAGGGTTACTAAGATTCAAAATGTCAGGAGGGGTGTATAAGGCTGGCACAATCAAAAGAGGCCAGAGACCAATCATGGGAGTTGGGGTACAGTGCTAGGAATCTAAAGCAGCAGTGTGGGGGCTGAGGATGAGGATCTAAGATGATGATTGGAAATAGCTCCTGGAGGTTGTGGCTGGCTTTGATGATCTTCAGGAATCTGAAATTAGAGGGTCAGCAACATAATTGGACCAGATGCTTATTGGGAAATGTGACCCTGATATGGATGAATTGTGTCCCCCACAAATTCATGTTGCCGCTCCAAGCCCCAATGTGACTGTATTTAGAGTAAGGAAGTAATTAAGGTTAAATAAGGTCTTAAGGGTGGGGCCCTGATCTAGTGGGATTAGTGTTCTTATAAACAGAGACGCCAGAGAGCTCACTCTTCCTCTTTGCCATGTGAAAACACAGCAAGATAGCAGCCATCTGCAAGTCAGGAAGAGAGCCCTCACTATTAACTGAGTCAAAGGGCACCTTGATCTTGGACTTCTGGCCTCTAGAACCATAAGAAATATGTGTCTGTTGTTCAAGGCACCCAGTTTGTGGTTTTTTGTCATTGCAACCTGAGTTGACTAATAAAGACCCCATTATAAATACAATCAAAATGCCTATTTATAACCAACAAAAACACAAAGCGTGTAGTAGTAGAGGAAGATCAGAGATGGAATAGAATGGATAATCCAGAAATAGATCCTATCACAGATAACATAAAAGAGGCATCCAAAATATTGCAGTTTAGATAAGGGGTTGGCAATTTAGAAAAGTAATAACTTAGAAGTGCATTTCCCAGAATTCACCAAAATAAATTATAAACATATTGGCAAGTTAAGTTGAAGTTTAGATTTGAATATTTTTCAGGTTTCAGGAGAAGAGTTAACTTTAAAAACTTTAAAGCATTAGAAGGAAGCACAGAAGGAAAGATAGATTCAAGCACATAAACACCAACACCATCATTTTGAAAAACAAAATTAAACAGCAAGCCACATACTGAGAAGAATGTTTCAGGTAATGACTTTCAGGGACATTAGTTTTAAAACAAAAAGTAGAAACTGGCCAAAATACAAAACATGCAGATATCAACAGAAAATTGGGAAAAAGAAAATTCACTGCTTTTAGGGGCACTGGGCAGCTCAGTTGGTTAAAGATCTGACTCTTGATTTTGGCTCAGGTCACAATCTCAGGGTCGTTAGATGGAACTCTGTGTAGGGCTCCATGCTGGGTGAGTCTACTTGAGATTCTCTCTCCCTTTGCCCCTAATCCTCTCTAAACATAAATAAATAAATAAAATCTTACAAAAATTCACTACTTTAGAAAATACAAATAAGATGAAATGTTCAAACTTGGTTGCAATTAAAGATATGCAAATAAAATTCAAATAGAATATTCACACAAAAACCTGCACACGATATTTACAGTTGCTTCATTCATAACTGCCAAAATGTGAAAGCAACCAAAATGTCCTTCAGTAGGTGAATGCATAAAATAAACGGTGGTGCATCCAGGCAATAGAATATCATTCAGTACTAAAAAGAAATGAGCAGTCAAGCCATGAGAAGACATGGAGGAAACTTAAACACATGTTACTAATGAAGCCAATCTGTAAAGGCTACATACTGTATGATTCCAACTATATGACATTCTGGAAAAGGCAAAACTATGGAGACAGTAAAAGATCAGTGGTTGCCAGGGATTGGAGAGAGTGGGAGGGATGAATAGGTAGAATACAGAGGATTTTTAGGACAGTGAAACTACTCTTTATGATTATCTAATGGTGAATACATGTCATTATACATTTGTCCAAATCCATAGAATGTACAATATCAAGAGTGACCCCCAATGTAAACTATGGACTCTGGGCGATAATGACATGTCAATGTAGATTCATCAATGTGACAAATGTACCACTCTGATGTGGGATGTTGATAGTGGGGGAAGCCATGCATGGTGGGGGCAGCAGGTATATAGAAAATTGTCCTCTTCACTTTACAATGAACCTACAACTGTTCTAAAAAAAATAAAGCCTTTTAAAAATCTTTTTAAATCAAATAAGAGATACAATAGAATACTAAATGATACCATGTTTTTGTTTTTGTTTTTTTTTTTAAGATTTTATTTATTTGACAGAGAGAGACACAGCGAGAGAGGGAACACAAGCAGGGGGAGTGGGAGAGGGAGAAGCAGGCTTCCCGCTGAGCGGGGAGCCCGATGTGGGGCTCGATCCCAGGACCCCGGGATCATGACCTGAGCCGAAGGCAGACGCTTAACGACTGAGCCACCCAGGCGCCCCTAAATGATACCATGTTTTATCTACTAAATAGGCCCAAAGCATTATGATTAAGATAACCAAGTACTGAAGGAGGGCTGAGAAGAATGTGGCAGCTCTGGAATGTACTTGAACCTGGAGGCTTGTCATTTGATTACAGTACTTTTAAGAAAGCAATTTGACAAGACAGGTCAATTGCCATACAAGTGCTCATATTCTATTAGGAATTTATCCTAAGGAAATGATGAAAAATGAAAGTAAATGCTATGTAGGTGAAGAAACTTTTGACACAATTTGTCTAATGTTGAAAAATAGGGAGCAATCCAGCCGTTTAATGGTAGAGGCACACTTAAAGAAATTATGGTATGGCCACTTTATTGAATATTATCTAGCACTAAGAATTATAATACTGAAAAAGAGATATTTACATGACAAGATATGTAGAAGATGAGTAAAAGGTCCCCGCTTCGCACATACACTTTTATTGCAACTATGTAAAAACGTACGACTACGAACAGAGACTGGAAATGAGTACACAGAATTGAAAAGCATTACTGTGGTAGGGTGGTGAGATTTTAGATGTTTTTTCTTCATCATTTTGCCAAATTTTCTGCAGTGCTTTTATATTGTCTTTAAGTGAAAAGGAGAAAACAAGACACAATCTGCTTCGTTGATATAATATTGTAAGTATTCCATTCTATAAAAAGAAGAAACCACCAGGAAATGAAGAAAGGAAAAATAGTTGCAGTAAGAAATTCTTATTGAGAAAAACAACCAAGAGGGACATAAATATTTAGATACCGCAGAATGCGCATGAAAACATATTTCAGTGTATAGGTCCATAATTTGTATCCACAGAACAAAATGGTACTAACTTTAATCCTTTCTAATAAAAAAGAATCTTTGAGTGTTTTCTTTCTTTTACTTCTGAGTTTGGAATGAGCTAAATTCTGGATTAAATGAAATAGTGCAACGCTTAGCACATAGTAGGCAGCCAATAAATGTCAATTTCCTTCCTTCCTATGAAATACAAGATACTCTAATATAAAAGTAGTTTTATAGCCCTAAAGAAACAACAGTTCAGGAATCAAAGCCAACCTCATCTCACATTCACTATTAGGGTAAACTCTTTTAGTTTTAATATTTCAAAAAGGAAAAAACCCCACCCAAACTCTAATGATGGAAATGGTTTTCTTGCACTTTAGTCTTTAGAGAATGAGACATACTACAGTTTTTAAGAGACTATCAGGTATTTTAGTAATGATCCTGAGAGCCTGAATATTCAGTCCAATGTTATACCTTCTCTCCGCTGGGTAGATCATCTGAGAAAGAGCAAGCATAATTCAGTGTTACTATTTTATCTTTCTTAGTGGAAATAGTAGGGATTGGATATTGTTGCTAGAATATCCGGAATTTTTTAATAGACATTACAGGAAACCTGGGGCTTTCTGGGCAGCGTTTATGAATTTTAAGGGGACAGAAATAATCCATTTTTCTGGGAAACACTCACTTAGGTGGGATGGACTCTTCTTAATGATGTGTTAATGAGGTGGCTGCAAAGGCCTGATGCTGATGGCCCAAGTGAGAGGGGCTGTGGCCTCCCAGTGCTCCCCCCCCAACTTCGCCTTTTATTCAGGAGACCGCTCCTGCCTGTTGCAGGCTTTGTACTTTCTCCCCTCCCTCTCCCTTTGGCGCCTGACCTCTGTGCCTGTATGTACAAAGCCTGACGGATACACAAGACTCCTCCCTGTTCCAGGGACCAATCAACCCAAGCTGGGGTGTGGCCTCTTACCTGGTCTTAGCATTTGTTACTCCTCATCTAAATCTCCCTCCATGTGTTTTGTGCAGTTAAAGTCCTTGTGATCTCTAATGACAAAAACTGGAGACTAGTTTGCTTTTGGAAACCATGTGTTCTCACTTACTAAAGGATTAATTTGGTTATTGGGAACTGGACCTTCTTTCTGTTTTCTAATCACCCTGCATCCTGCCCCAGGGTTAATATTTGAGCATAGAGAGCAACCCTTCCATCTGCTCTGCTCTCAAATGTTGCACACGCTGAGAAAGTAGTATTTGGGGAGTAACTTTTTGTTTGCTAACTTTTTACTTAGATATAATTTCAAATTCCAAGAATAGTGTAAGGATCTCTCCTATATTCTTTACTCAGATTCATCAATTGTTTACATTTTGCCCCATCTGTTTTACTCTCTCCCTTTTCCTATGTGTGTGTGTGTATATATATATATATATATATATATATATATACATATTTTTTTCCTGGACAGAATACTCTCAAATGAAAGTAAGCTGGCAACATCAAGCCCCTTTACCAAATACTTCAGTGTACATTTCCTAAGATCAAGAGCATTCTCTTTAAAAACCACAGTACCACAATCAAAATCCCCCTTCTCCTCCTTTTCCTCCTTCTTCTCCTCCTGCCTCTTTTTTCCGTCCCACCCACTCTTTGGCTATCATTATGGGCTTATAAATTTTTATTTATTTCCTGTTATAATAAAATACAGCTATTTTCGTATTCATGCTCAAATTGCCAAATTGCTTGATCCTGCAATATATTTAAACCAAACTGATAGTATTGACAGTAAGCCTACTGAGTAAAGTTTAAGATTTTTTTACAGCTCTTTTCATCTTCAGAATATATGCCACTAAATATATAGAGTATTGGAGTCAGAGAACCATGTTCAAATGTTGCTTGAAATAATTTATAATTCTTTTTTTCTCTGTGTGGATATATTATCAATTTGATATACAGCAAGGTTCATCTGTCTCTGCTTATGGTCAATATTAGGATTTTCTTTTTTTGCTTTTTTTGAGGTAACTTTATTTTTGAATATGTAAAATATTAATATATTTCAAAAATGAGAACTACACAGAAAGGTATCCTTGGAGAAGTCTCAGCTCCATCTTGATACATTTATCTCCATTCATACCTCCATAGTAGCAATTTTTATGTTTTGATTGGCCTTCTTATGTTTCTTTTTTTTTTGCAAATACTAAGCACCTATATATAACTATATACATATAGTTTATAGGTTTATGTATATGTCTACATATACATATAGGGTTATATCTATTTTATATATTGATATATATACAATATATACAATGTAAATAATGTGTATGTGTATTTGAGATCCTGATGTCATTTCTTTTGGATAAATACCCAGAAATGGGATTGCTGGATCATATGGTAGCTCTATTTTTAATTTTTTAAGGAAACTTCATACTATTTTCCAAAAAGGCTGTGCTATTTTGCATTTCCACCGACAGTGTGAAAGGGTTTCAATTTCTCTACATACTCGACAACACTTGTTGCCTTTTTTTTTTTAATAATAGGTTATTAACTCCTTATCAGATACGTGGTTTGTAAATATTTTCTTCCATTTTGTAGCTTTACACTCTGTTGATTGTTTCCTTTCCTGTGAAGAAGCTTTTTAGTTTGATGGGGTTTTTTGTTTGTTTGTTCGTTTTGTTTGTTTGGTTGGTTTTTCGCCTGTGGTCTTGGTGTTGTATACATGAAATCATTGCCAAGGCCAATGTCATGAAACTTTTCACCTATGTTTTCTTCTAGAAGTTATAGAGTTTTGGGGTCTTACATTTAAGCCTGTAATCTAGTTGATTTTTGTGTATGGTGTAAGATAACGGTTTAATATCATTATTTTGCATGTGGATATCTCGCTTTCCCAGCTCCATTTGTTGAAGAAGCTATTTGTTCTTCATTGTGTATTCTTGGCTCTCTTGTCAAAGATGAGTTGACTGTATATGTGGGAATTTATTTCTGGGCTCCTTATTCTGTTCATTGGTTGATATGTCTGTCTTTATGCCAGTCTCATACATACTGTTTTGATTATTATAGCTTGGTAATATATTTTAAAATCAGGAAGCTTGATGCCTCCATCTTTGTTCATCCTTCTCAAGATTGATTTGACTATTTATGGTCTTTGTGGTTCCATACATGTTCTAGAAATGTTTTCCATTTCTGTAAAAAGCAATGCCATTAGAATTTTGATAAGGGTTGCATTAAATCTGTAGATTACTTTAAGTGATATGGAAATTTTAACAATATTAATTCTTTTATCCCATGATCATAGAATGTCATTTCGTTTGTTTTTGTATTGTTTAATTGCTTTCATCAATGTTTTATAGTTTTTAGTATATAAGTGTTTGACCTCCTTAAAGTTTATTTCCACGTACTTTATGCTTTTTGGTGCTATCATAAATGGATCGTTTCCTAATTTCTTTTCCAGATAATTCATTGTTGGTGTGTAGAAATGCAATTGATCTTTGAATGTTGATTTTGTATCCTGAAACTTTACTAGAATTCATTTGCTAGATATAACAGTTTTTTTTTAAACAGAGTCTTTAGGGTTTTCTATATATAAGATCATGCCATCTGCCAACAGGGGCAATTTTGTTTCTTCCTTTCTGATTTGGATGCCTTTTATTTCCTTTTCTTGCCTGATTGCTCTGACTAGAAATTCCAGTACTTGTTGAGTAGAAGTGGAGAGAATGTGCATCCCTGCTGTCCTCTAAATTTTTGACAGCTCTTTATATAGCAAGGAAATTAGCCCCTCACCCATGATAAAAGATGCAAATATTTTTTATTTCATTTTGTCATTTTCTTTACTTATGTTTTTTAAGAAAATTTTATTTTCATTTTTATGTAGTAGACTTTATCAATCTTGTCTTTTCATTGCTTCTTGATTTTAAGTCATATGTCAAAAAGCTTTCTCCACTTCTGTATTATGAAGGAATTCACCCATACTTTATTTTAGCACTTAAATCATTCATGTGTTTTTGTTTAAAAAAATACATTTTCAATTTTATCTTCAAAATTTCTATCTAAATGAACATTCCTTTAATAGTTACCTGATTTCCTGTTTGAGTTCCCCAGAAGCAGACCCTAAGTTGAGGATTCACGTACATGTGATTTATGTAATAAGTGCTCCTGGAAGAAACTAGGAAGTAAGTGGGGGAAGCAGGACAGAGAAGGGGAAGAAGCCAAGGCAGAGTGCAATTTCAGGCCAGGGCCCAAGGACGGTAGGTCCAACTTGATCCCTCAAGGGAACTCTGCAGTAAGTTATGCCTCTAAGGTGTCCTCACTTGAGGCAAGGAAGTTGAGCTTTCTTACTGCCACATCCATCAGGCACTGGCTTAAAGCCGGCCCAGGCAAAGAGAGCAGTCATCAGAAGAGTCTCAGATGTAGCCTTTGGAAGCAAACACACACGAAACCAGGAGAGGGGTGTGTAGAAACAGTAAGAGAAATCTGAAGGGATCTGAGTGAGTACCAGCAATGCTTTCGCCACAGCTGGCAAAACCTAAAAAGCAGAAGGGGCCTGGCTGGTGGTGAGAGGGAAGGAGGGGAAAAAAACCCCCAAGGAAAGAATCACTTCTTGTTTCTGCAGTTCTGTTATTGTTACATTTTCAGAGCCTTCTCCAAGAACCTGTCTCCATATTCCTCCACTCACTGACCATCTGGAAATCTAAGAGCAAACTGCTGACCCTGACTGGGGGCCCCTTCCAGCCACAGGATCCTATGAACACACATCTACATCTTCAGTTAGATGGACCCATGAAGTCTCCTATCCAATCATTGGAAACCCTCCAAATGGGAGCTCCTCCAGCACCCTCTCCTCTTATATCTTGTCATTCCAATCCTTTTTAGTGGTTAAGAGACCAAGCTGGGAAGTCAAATCTTGGAAAGCCAACTCAGCCACTTATTAGATACATGACTTTAAACAAGTTTCTATGTGCCCTCAATGCCAGATTATTTATATGAAAAAGAGAGATAACACCTACATTGCAGAGTCAGTGTAATAATTACATAAAATAAATATATAAAACCCTTGTTATGGTGTCTGACACACATTATTATTATCATTCATTATCCTCATTCCACCTGGATATTTCTCACACTGATGACTTCCTTCCAATCCTTTCTCAAAGACCCTCATTCTACTGTAAATAACCTCCCTTATATCCTCAACCACTTCACAGAGCACTATCTTCTGGATCTCTCCAGAGCACAACATCTCTCCTGAAACTCCCAAGCTTCTTCTATAGAAAAGGCTGATTCTTCTACACCCACTTATTGCATGCTGTCTACTTAATCATGTCTCCTAGCATCCCAAAACAACTGGAAGATTATTACTCCTCCATCCTGGGGCAAGAAAGCCTCCTTCATTAAGATTTATGACAACTGTATATACTTCTTTATATCCCTCTCCTCTTTGTTTTATCTTTGAACCTCTCACTTGTTCCTCTGTATTCATTAAAAGCCTGGATACCTGCTCCCTGTTTTCTTCTCCTCACCATGTCCTATCTTCATGCTGAACAGTTTCTCTATCCATGAGAAGCCATCCAGCATCCTGGCCTTGTGGCTGTTTTGTTTTTTTTTTAAACATCTTCAACACCAACAGTCTTCACCTGTCACTACCCCAGTGATCCACTTTGATTGTCATACCCTAGATTTGATATCACTTGGGACAGCTCTGCCTCCAAACTCATATTCTACTGTACCATTATGGATCTTATCTTTTTATCCTTCCAGCCTTTTCTCTTGCTTCAGCTCTTTAACCTCACATGCAGAGACATCAAAGCCATTTTATTCCTAGTCCATCAGCCCTGCTTGGCTTTATCTTCTCATCTATCCAAACGTGACCCTGCTGCACTCAACCACTGTATCCTTGGAGTCAAAACCAAGCCCATCATCTTTCCTATAGTCTTCAACTTTAGATCAACCTTGCCATCTTCCTTTGCTGCTCCCACATCTGGGCTGCTGAATGCTACTGTAGAAAAATCACATCCTTGGATGGATTAAGACCACCACAGAATTATGGTCTCTAGTCTTTCCTAAACCCTCAACACCCCTTATTAGTTTGTTACCTTATTTCTGACCAGTTTCTCCTATTTCTCTGACTGGTTGCTCCACTAACCTCAAGTAATCTATCATTTCAGTGCAGATGACCTTACCTCCAATTTCACCCATAATATCAAGGCCATCAGATATTGAACTTCTGTAATTTCCCCCCATACTTGTGAGTCATTTTTATCTGCACCTACTTTCAGGTTTGGTCATTAATGATAAAGAAGGTGAAAGTAGGCTGTGGAGGCTGTCCTTTATCCTGATAAAGGCAATTCCCTCCATATCCCCCTCATCTCCAACAGATTCTTTTTTTTTCTTTTTTTTTTATTATGTTCAGTTAGCCATCATATAGTACAACATTAGTTTTTGCTGTAGTGTTCAACGATTCATTAGTTGAGTATAACACCCAGTGCTCATCAAAACGCGTGCCCTCCTTAATACCCATCACCTGGTTACTCCAGCCCCCCCATCCCCCCTCCCCTCTGAAACCCTCAGTTTGTTTCCCGGAGTCCATAGTCTCTCATGGTTTGTCTCCCTCTCTGATTCCACCCCCTCTTCAGTTTTCCCTCCCTTCCCCTATGGTCCTCTGCACTATTCCTTATGTTCCACATATGAGTGAAACCATATGATAATTATCTTTTTCTGCTTGATTTACTTCACTTAGCATAATCCCCTCCAGTTCCATCCATGTCAATGCAAATTGTGGGTATTCATCCTTTCTGATGGCTGAGTAATATTCTATTGTATATATGGACCACATCTTCTTTATCCATTTATCTTTGAAGTGCATCTCGGCTCCTTCCACAGTTTGGCTATTGTGGACATCGCTGCTATGAACATTAGGGTGCATGTGCCCCTTCTTTTCACTACATCCAACAGATTCAAGGCATTATTCTGCTCATTACTTCCTCTTTCTTCTCTATTTTCAACTTATGTCCATTCTGAGGTACTTCTCTGTGGCTCCTAAATCTTCCAATATCACTATATCCTCCTCTTTCACTAACCTTATCTTTCCCCTTCTTTTCACGGCCAAGATACTCCAAAATAATATTCTATACTTCTGCTGCCCCCTCTTTCTCTCTTTCTGTATATGCTCCAACCTGCCTTAGCCAGGTTTCAGCCTTCACATTTCATACAAACTGATCTTCCTAAGGTCACTAGTGGCCTTATGACTGCCAAATCCATTGACTGTTTTTCAAAATTATGTCATAAACTCTGCAACACAAAACACTACTTGTATTAAATCTCTCTCTTCCCTTGGCTTCTACTGTATTACTCTTCTCTTGTTCACTTAGTTTCCATTGTCCTTCTTTTATTAAATTATTTTCACAGGCTTTCCTTCCCTTACACTTTCTTAATATTGGTGAAGCCAAGGATTTTCGTCTCTTCTCTCTCTACATGCTCTTCCCAAAAGATCTCATCACAGCTAGGGCTTCAGCTACTATCTTCATGTATACTCAAAGGAGTTTGGGGCCTCTTTCCTAAGCTCTAGAACATATATCTAATTCCTTATAGATGATCACTCTAAACTCATCATGCTCAAAATAAAACTCATGCTTTATCTTTCAATCTGCTTTTCTACAGATTCAATGCAATCCCTAACAAAATTCCAGTGTCTTTTTTTTTGTAGAAATGGAAAAGTCAATATTCAAATATATATGATATTGCAAGGGGCCCCAAATAGCCAAAACAATCTAGAAAATGAACAAAGTTGGAAGACTCACATTTCCCAATTTCAAACATTACTACAAAGCTATAATAATCAAAACGGTGTGATACATATAAACCAATGGAATAGAATTGAGAGTACAGAAATAAATCCATACATTTATGGCCAATTGATTTTCAAAAAGGGTTCCAAGACCATTCAATGGTAGTTCTTTCAAATGTTAAACAGAGTTACCAAATGACTCAATGATTCTTCTCCTAGGTGTATGCCCAAAAGAATTGAAAACAGGTACGTGAAAATACATGTACACACATGGTTATAGTATCACTATTCACAATAGCCAAAAGATGGAAACAAAAATCCATTAAAGATTGAATGGATAACCAAATTGTGATATATACATGAAATGGAATATTAGCTATTAAAAGGAATGAAATACTGATACATGCTACAATGTGGATGAATCTCAACAATATTATGCTAAGTGAAAAAAAGCCAGACATAAAAGTTCACATACTGTATGATTCCATTTATATGAAATATCCCAAACAGGTAAATCCATACAGACAAAACACAGATTGGTGGTTTCAAGGGGCTGGGGAACAAGGGAATGGAGATAAACTGCTTAATAGGCATAGGTTTTCAGTTTGGAGTGATGGAAATGTTTTGGATTTAGATAGAGGTGGTGGTTGCACAGTGTTGTAAGTGTATTAAATGCTACCAAATTGTTCACTTTAAAATGGTTAACTTTGAAATACGTGCATTTCATCTCAGTAAATTTTTAAAAATCTGCCTTTCCTTCTATACTTCTCCCCCTAAGCTTAATTCACTCATTCATCCAAGTCAGAAATCTGGAAATAATTCTGAATATTTCATTTTCCTCATTGCAAACATCCTATTAATGGCACAGTCCATTTGGCTCTATATTCATTGAATTTCTTAAAATTTTTTCCTATACTCCATCTACTAGTAGTACTTTAGTTTAGGCCATATACTAATGTAATAGTGCCCCAACTGGATTTGTTTCCTTCAAACGTCCACCCTTTAAACCCCACTCCCCACCATACAGCAGCAAGAATTATGTAGAAAATTTATTCTCAAATCTTTGAGTGCATCCTAATTATATAGAGTGTTTGTTAAAACATAGATTTCTGGACCCTATGCTCAGAGTTTCTGATTCGGTAGGTCTGATTCAGTGGAGCCCTAGAATGTGCATTTCTAATAAGTGCTTATGTGATGCTTATATTTCTGGCCCAAAGGACTACATTTTGAGAAACACTAATATATGACTTTATTGATTGATTACTTTCCAGTTTAAAATCATCTTGTCCTTATCCTAAGACACCCCAGGGTCTGGCCCCTGTACATCTCTCCAATTTCAATTTTGTCTATGGCCCATCTGTACCATATCTATGTTAATAGACAACTTCAGCACCTTTTCTTCCATGAAATTATATCATTTAGGGCTCCTTGCAAGCAACTGCAACTGACTTGGGTTTATTTAGGAAAAAAGGAAATTTATTAGAAGTGCATCACAGATATAATAGGAAGGTTGGAGTACCAGATTCAGAAATAGACAGACATCAGGACAGATCAGGAAGCTAGGGAGCAGGAATTAGAATATGGCCATCTGGCCCAGGAGGTAGTTTTGGAATAAGTGAACTATATCTGTTTTTCCATCCTTGAATTTCTCAAGATGCAAAATCCATGGAGAAAACCTGTGTTTCAGCTTGGGTTATATACAGGTCTCTTGGTCAAGGAAAGCAGTCACTTAGACTCATAGTCACACTGACATAGTACACAGTGGAGAAAGGCAATTCTTCAGAAAGAAACCAGGCTGTTATCAAGATTAGGGTGAATGAAAACTCAGGGGACACAAAACCAAAAATATCCCCTACCATTTCCTTCTTTGTGCCCTATTGTACATTGTGTAAACTTCCATATTACTTAGGATTTCTAGTGTTTTGTGTGTGTGTGTGTGTCTTTCCACCCTACTAGACAATGAGTTCCTTGGCAACAGGGACCATGTTTCTTTTTTATTTCTAGAATGTAGCATAGCATGTGGCATTAAGCAGGTGCCCAACAAATGTTTGTTGAAGGCATAAAGAAATGAGAAAAGAAATGAAATCGAATGGATCCAAGACACAGCTGAATTACAGATGAGAGAGGAAACCAAGCACCAAAATGAGAGGAAGAGAGAGGAATACAGTGGCTTGGGTGGTTCATCAGAAGCTGGAAATACACAGACAAAGTAGAAAAGTCACCTTAAGCAAGAGGAAATTTGCTGTTTCATCCCAGGACCAGAGATGTTCAGTAAGAAAAAGAATAGAATTTTTTTAACAGCTTAATTGAGTCATAACTGACTTACAATGAACTTCACATATTTAAAGTGTACAATCAATTTCATGTTTTGACACATATATAAGCCTGTGAAACAATCACCACAATGAAGATAATTATCATGTCCATCACCCTGAAAGGTTTCCTCATGCTCCTTTATAATCCCTCCCTCAAATCCCTCCCAGTACATCCCATTTAGGGTATTTTCTGTCACTATTGATTACTTTACATTTTCTAGTAGTTTATATAAAAGTAGTCATAGAGTATGTGTTCTTTTTTGTCTCACTTGTTTTATTCAGTGTAATTATTTTGAGATTCATTCATGCTGTTGTCTGTATTAATAGTCCAGTCTATTTTATTGCTGGGTAGTATTCCAATGTACTGATATATTACAATTCATATATCTATTCAGTTGTTGAATGTTTGAGTTATTTCCATTTGGGGGTTATTACAAATAAAGTTGTTGGGAACATTCATGTACAAGTCTTTGTTTAGACATATGCATTCTTTTCTCTTAGATAAATAACCAAGCATGGAATGGCCAGATCATATCATGGGTATATATTTACTTAAAAAACACCTCAAGAATTTCATTTCTGCCATGACAGCATCAGGGGCTTTATTAATATGCTTCCTAGTTAAGCTGGTAAAAGTTATTTTGAAAACAATTATTTAAAGTCTGAAAATTGTTCTCAGGACATACAACAAATGAAGAAATATTATTCAAGAAAATCTACAAAAACTCAGTAAGAACTGCAAGACTCTGTGGTATTTGAACCAAAACCTATGCCCTTCTTCCCTCCCTCCCAGCTCAGTGAGGTGGAAACTATGTTCCAGACTTGCACAGACATGGATCTCTCTCTCTCTAACTCTTAGTTGGAGGCCTATCTTCCCAAGAGGGACAGGATGCCAACATTTCTCATCCTGCCTCAAGCTACATTGTTGCCAAGGTAAAGGATGGAAAAATATATCATGCAAACAACATCCACAAGAAAGTGAAGTGGCAATACTAATATTAATTGCCACTAATAGTGGCAATACTAATAAAATAGACTTTAAAATAACAACAAAAATTCTACAGGTAAAAAAGGACATTTTATAATGATGAAAGGATCAATTCAGCTGGAAGATATAACAATTATAAATACATATGCACTTAAAAACAGAACCCCAAAATACCTAAAGCAAAAATTGGCAGAATTAAATGGAGACTTTAATAAACTACCTTCAACAATGGATGGAACAACTAGGCAGAAAATAAACAGGGAAATAGGTGATTTGAGCAACACTATAATTACTACAGTTTGTAATATAACTTGAAGTCTGGAATTTTGATATCTCCAGCTTTGCTTTTCCTTTTCAAAATTGCTTTGGCAATTCAGGGTCTTTTGTGGTACCATACAAATTTTAGGATTTTTTGTTTTAGTTCTGTGAAAAACTGATCTGTTGGTATTTTGATAGGGATTGCATTAAATCTGTAGATTGCTTTGGGTCGTATAGACATTTTAACAAAATTGGCATATATACACACAATGGAATATTATTCAGCCACAAAAAAGAATGTAATCTTGCCATTTGCATTGACATGGATGGAGCTAGAGAGTATAATGCTAAGAGAAATAAGTTAGTCAAAGAAAGACAAATACCATATGATTTCACTCATATGTGGAATTTAAGAAACAAAACAAATGAGCAAAGGAAAAAAGAGAGAGAAGCAAACCAAGACACAGATCCTTAACTATAGAGAACAAACTGATGGTTACCAGAGGGGAGGGGGGTGGGGGGGGTGGATGAAATAGGTGATGAGGATTAAAGAGGGCACTTGTTGTGATGAGCACTGGGAGTTGTATGGAA
Source organism: Phoca vitulina (assembly GCF_004348235.1). Classification (NCBI taxonomy): domain Eukaryota; kingdom Metazoa; phylum Chordata; class Mammalia; order Carnivora; family Phocidae; genus Phoca; species Phoca vitulina. The sequence goes on along the minus strand of NW_022589738.1, from coordinate 17,707,229 downwards.
TTGTTGAATCACTGTATTTTATACCTGAAACTAATATAACACTGTATATTAACTATACTGGAATTTAAATTTTTTAAAAAAACACTATAAACCAACTATACCTAACATACATTTGTAGAAAACTCCATCTCAAAACAGCAGAATATACATTCTTCTCATGTGCATATGGAATATTTTCCAGGATAGACTGAAAAACAAAAAAAAACCTAATTCCATTTAAAAGGATAGAAGCAATACAAAGTATGTCCTCAAACCACAATGGAATAAAATTAAAAAACCAGTAAGAGAAGGGGAAACTTGCAAAAATGTGGAAATTAAACAACACACACATAAATAACCAATAGGTCATGGAAGAAATCACAAAGAAAGTTAGAAAATAATTTAACATGAGTGAAAATTAATAACCTTCCACCTTAAGACACTGGAAAAAAAGAACAAACTAACTCTAAAGTGAGCAGAAAGAAGGAAATAATTATTAGAGTAGAAATTAGTGAAATAGACTCATATCTAGAATTTTAGAAACAATACAGATAAACATATGGGAGGGGGAAAAGAAAAAAGAGAGAGAGAGAAAGGGAAACAAATCATAAGAGACTCTTAAAGATAGAGAACAAAATGAGGGTTTATGGAGGTGAGCAGGGAATGGGCTAGATGGGTGATGTGTATTAAAAAGGGCACTTGTTATGATGAGCACTGGGTGTTGTATGTAAGTGATGAATCACTGAATTCTACTCCTGAAACCAATATTGCACTATATGTTAAATAACTAGAATTTAAATAAAAATTTGAAGGAAAAAAAGAAATTAATGAAATATAAAATATAAAATATAAAGAAAATCAATGAAACCAAAGTCTGGTTGTTTGGAAAGAATGAGCTTTAATAAAGTTAATAAAATTAACAGATTTTAGAAGATTGACCACAAAAAAAGAAGACTCAAGTTACTAGAATCTGAAATGAAAAGAGGAACATTACTACTGATTTATAAGCATAAAAAGGGTTATAAATACAAAGAACAATTGTATGAAAATAAATTAGACAACACAACTTAAATGAAATGGATAAATTCCCCCCAAATCATAAACTACCAAATGTGACTAAAGAAAAAACAGACAATCTGAGTAGAGTTATAACAATTAAAAGATCGAATTAGTCATCAAAAAACTACCTACAAAGAAAAGGCCAAGCCCAGACAGCTTCACTGGTGAATTCTACGAAACAGTTAAAGCAAATTAATAACAATTCTTTACAAGTCTTCCAAAAAATAAAAAGAAGAGGGAGAAGAAAAGAAGGAGGAGGAGGAGGACGAGGAGGAAGGGGGAGGAGGAGGAGGAAGAACACTTCCTTTTTTTTTTTTAAGATTTTATTTATTTATTTCACAGAGACAGACACAGCGAGAGAGGGAACACAAGCAGGAGGAGTGGGGGAGGGAGAAGCAGGCTTCCCGCTGAGCAGGGATCCCGATGTGGGGCTCGATCCCAGAACCTTGGGATCATGTCCTGAACTGAAGGCAGACACTTTAACGACTGAGCCACCCAGGTGCCCCTGGGCAGAACACTTCCCAGCTCATTCTATGAGGCCAGTGTTACCTTGGTACCAAAACCAGAATATATCACAAGAAAGCTGCAGACCAATATATCTTATGAACCACACAACAAAATAGCAGCAAACCAAACTCAGCTACATATAAGAAGGATTATGCAACATAACCAAATGGGATACCAAAGTGCAGAGTTGATTTGAAATCCAAAAAATCAATTAATATCATATGTCATATCAATAGAAAAACAAAGAACAAATGATCATCTCAATAGAAGCAGAAAAAGCATTTGATAAAATTTAACACCCATTAGAAATAGAAGGGAACTTACTCTGACAAAGGGCATCTATGAAAAAAAAAAAACCAATGAAATACCTCTTCACATCTACTGGAATGGCTATTATCAAAAAAGTCAAAAAATAGCCAGTGTTGACTAGAAAGTGGATCAATTGGGCCCTTCATACACTAATGGTTCAGAATGTAAAATGATGCAGCAACTCTGAAAAACAGTCCAGCAGTTCCTCAAACAGTTAAATATGCATTTACCATACCTAGAAATTCCACTCCTAAGTACATACCCAAGAGAAGTAAAAACATACATCCACATGAAAACTTGTACACGAGCATTATTTATAATGTCCACTAGGAGGAAACCATGTAAAAGTCCATCAACAGATAAATGGACCAACACAACATGGTATAATATATTATGGTGATACTGTGAAATATTATTTGGTTATAAAAAGGAATAAAGTACTGATACATGATACACAAGATGGATAAACCTTGGAAACTTTATGCTAAGTGAAAGAAAGCAGTCCCAAAAGACAACATACATGTGTCTATTTAAATGAAATATCTAGAAAGGCAAATCTATAAATATAGAAGGTAGATTAGTAGTTGCTTAAGGTTGGGGGAGGTGGTGGGGGGAGAGGGTAATAGCTAAAGGGTATAGAGTTTCTTTTTGAGGTGAGAAAAATGTTCTAAAATTGTGGTGAAGTTTGCACATATCTGTGCATGTACTAAAAACCAATGAATTGTAACTTTATTTTTTTTAATTTTAAAAAATATTTTATTTATTTATTTGAGAGAGTGAGAGAGAGAGCACATGAGCAGAGGGAGAAGCAGGCTCCCCGCTGAGCAGGGAGCCCGATGCAAGACTCGATCCCAGGACCCTGAGACCTGACCCAAGCCGAAGGCAGACGCTTAACCAACTGAGCCAACCAGGCGCCCAAATTATAACTTTAAATGGGTGAATTGTATGGTACAGGAATTATATATATTTCAATAAAGCTCTTATTAATAGGTACATCAAAAACAGCTGCTCTTTCAAAAAACAATGGGAAAAGAAACTGCCAACAGTTTTTTTTTTTTTTTTTTTGAAAATGGATGTACCATTTTATACTCCTACCAACACTGTATGAGAGTCCTAGTTACTTGACAAACTTGACAACGCTTGGTATGGTCAGTTTTTTTGGTAACCATTAATTTTAGTGGTATCTCATTGGGTTTAAAATTTCATTTTCCTAATGACTAAAGATATTTGAGAGTTCTTCTTTATATATTCTGTATACAAGTGCTTTTTCAGATTTGTAATATTTCCTCCCAGTCGTTGGTTTGTCTTTTCATTTTCTTAGTGTTGTCTTTAGAAGTGTAGCAGAAGTTTTGCGGCGCCTGGGTGGCTCAGTCTGTTAAACATCTGCCTTTGGCTCAGGTCCTGGTCCCGGAGTCCCAGGATCCAGCGAGCCCCACGAGCCTCACATCGGGTTCCCTGCTCAGTGGGGAGTCTGCTTCTCCCTCTCACTCTGCCCCTCTCTCTGCTCCTTCTCTCTCTCACTCACTCACTCTCTCTCAAATAAATAAATAAAATCTTAACAAAAAGAAGTGTAGCAGAAGTTTTTACTTTGATGAAGTCCAGATTTATAAAAAAATTTTTAATGAATAGTGCTTTTGGTGTTGTATCTAAGACATCTTTGTCTAACTCAAGGTCATGAAGATCTCATTTTTAGGGGTTTTATAGTTTTAGGATTTATGTTGAGGTCTATGATCTACTTTGAAGCAATTTTTGTATATACTGCAAGCTATGGATAAAAGTTCCCTTTTCAAAATATGAATGTGCACTACTTGTTGAGAAAGCTATCCTTTGTCCATTGTGTGGCCTTTACATCTTTGTAAAAGTCAGTTGTCCATATATGTGTGGGCCTCTTTCTAGACTGGGTATTTTGTTCTTTTGATCTATTTGTATATTTTTTATACCAATACCATACTGTATTGGTTACTGTAGTTTTATAATACATTTTAAATTAAAGTAGTGTATATTTTTTAACTTTGGTTTTCTTTCTCTTTTTTTTTAAAGACTTTATTTATTTATTTGTCAGAGAGAGAGCGAGAGAGCACAAGCAGGGGGAGTGGCAGGCAGAGGGAGAAGCAGGATCCCCACGGAGCAGGGAGCCCGATGTGGGACTCGATCCCAGGAACCTGGGATCATGACCCAAGCCAAAGGCAGATGCTTAACTGACTGAGCCACCCAGGCGTCCCTGGTTTTCTTTTTCAAAATTGTTTCAGCTATTCTAGGTCCTTTATATAGCCATATAAATGTTATCTTTTTTTAAGTTTTTATTTAAATTCCAGTTAGTTAACATACAGAATAATATTAGTTTCTGGTGTACAATAGAGTGATTCAATACTTTCATACATCACCCAGTGCTCATCACGACAAGTGCCCTCCTTAATCCCCATCCCCTATTTCACCCATCCCCCCACCCACCTCCCCTCTGGTAAACATCAGTTTTGTTCTCTATAGTTAAGAGTGTTTCTTGGTTTGCCTCTCTCTTTTTTTTTTCCATTTGCTCATTTGTTTCATTTCTTAAATTCCACATATGAGTGAAGGCATGTGGTATATGTCTTTCTCTGACTGACTTATTTCACTTAGCATAGTACTCTCTAGTTTCATCCATGATGTTGCAAATGGCAAGATGTCATTCTCTTTTATGGCTGAATGATATTCCATTGTGTATATACATATACCACTCTTCTTTACCCATTCATGGATACTTGGGCTGTTTCCATAATTTGGCTATTGTAGATAATGCTGCTATAAACATCGGGGTGCATGTATACCTTCAAATCAGTATTTTTGTATCCTTTGGGTAAATACCTAGTAGTGCAATTGCTGGATCATATGGGTAATTCTATATCTAACTTTCTGAGGAATATCCAGACTGTTTTTCAGAGTGGATGCACCAGTTTGCATTCCCACCAACAGTGCAAGAGGATTCCCCTTTCTCCGCATCCTTACCAACATCTGTTTTTTCTTGTGTTGTTGATTTTACCCATTCTGACAGGTGTAAGGTGATATCTCATTGTAGTTTTGATTTCTATTTCCCTGATGATTAGTGGTCTTTTTATGTGTCTATTGGGCATCTGGATGTCTTCTTTGGAAAAATGTCTATTCCTGTCTTCTGCCCATTTTTTAATTGGATTATTCATTTTTGGACTGTCAAGTTTTATAAGTCCTTTATATATTTTGGATACTAACCCTTTATAAGCTATGCCATTTGCAAATATCTTCTCCCATTCTGTAGGTTGCCTTTTAGTTTTGCTGATTGTTTCCTTTGCTGTGCAGAAGTTTTTATTTTGATGAAGTTCCAATAGTTTACTTTTGCTTTTGTTTCCCTTGCCTCAGGAGACATATCTAGAAAGAAGTTGCTATGGCCAATGTCAAAGAGGTTACTGCCTGTGTTTTCCTCTAGGATTTTTATGGTTTCAGGTTTCACATGTAGGTCTTTCATCTATTTTGAATTTGTTTTAGTGTATGGTGTAAGAAAGTTGTCCAACTTCATTCTTTTGCATTTTGCTGTCCAGTTTTCCCAACACCATTCGTTGAAAAGACTGTCTTATTCCCATTGGATATTCTTTCCTGCTTTCTTGAAGATTAATTGACCATATAATTGTGGGTTCATTTCTGGGCTTTCTATTTTGTTCTATTGATCTATGTGTCTATTTTTGTGCCAGTACCATAATGTTTTGATTACCTACAGCTTTGTAATATAACCTGAAGTCCGGAATTGTCATGCCTCCAGCTTTGTTTTTCTTTTTCAAGGTTGTTTTGGTTATTCAGGGTCTTTTGTGATTCCATAGAAATTTTAGGATTGTTTGTTCTAGCTCTGTGAAAAATGCTGCTGGTAGTTTGATAGGGATCACATTCAATGTGTACATTCTTTGGTTAGTATAGACATTCTAACAATATTTGTTCTTCTAATCCACGAGCATGGAATGTCTTTCCATTTCTTTGTGTCATCTTCAATTTTTCATCAGTGTGTTAATATTTTCAGAGTATAGGTCTTTCACCTCTCTGTTTAGATTTATTCCTAGGTATCTTATTATTTTTGGTATAATTATAAATGGGATTGATTCCTTCATTTCTCTTTCTGCTGCTTCATTATTGGTGTATACAAATAAAATGGATTTCTGTATGTTGATTTTGTATCCTGCAACTTTACTGAATTCATGTATCAGTTCTTACATGTTTTCTTTTTTTTAATTAACATATAATGTATTATTTGTTTCAGGGGTACAGGTCTGTGATTCATCAGTCTTACACAATTCACAGTGCTTACCATAGCACATACCCTCCCCAATGTCCATCAACCAGCCACCCCATCCCTCCCACCCCCTCCACTTAAGCAATCCTCAGTTTCTTTTCTATATATAGTATCATGTCATCTGCAAATCATGAAAATTTTACTTCTTCCTTGTTGATTTGGAAGCCTTTTATTTCTTCTTGTTGTCTGATTGCTGTGGCTAGGACTTACAATACTATGATAAATAACAGTGGTGTGGAAAAAGTGGACATCCCTGTCTTGTTCTTGACTATAGAGGAAAAGCTCTTGGTTTCACCACTGAGTATGATGCTAGCTGTGAGTTTTACATGACCTTTATTATGTTGAAGTATGTTCCCTCTAAACCTACTTTGTTGAAGGTTTTTTTTTTTTTTTTTTTATCATGAACGATGTCTTTTGTCAAATGCTTTTTCGGCATCTACTGAAATGATCATATGGTTCTTACCCTTTCTTTTGTTAATGTGGTGTATCACATGGATTGATTTGCGAATATCGAACCACACTCGCAACCCAGGAATACATCTCTGATCATGGTTTATGACTTTTTAAATGTATTGTTGGATTTGGGTTTATGGTATTTTATTGAGATTTTTTGCATCCATGTTCATCAGGGATATTGGCCTGTAGTTCTCCTGTTTATCTGGTTTTGGTATCAGGGTAATGCTGGCCTCATAGAATGAATTTGGAATTTTCCTTCCTCTTATTTTTTTAGAATAATTTGAGAAGTATAGGTATTAACTCTTCTTTAAATGTTTGGTAGAATTTGCCTAGGAAAGCATTGGGTCCTGGACTTTTGTTTGTTGGAGTTTTTTTTTATTACTATTTCAATTTTTTTTGCTAGTCATCAGTCTGTTAAAGTTTTCTATTTCTTCCTGTTTCAGTTTTGGTAATTTATATGTTTCTAGGAATTTATCCATTTTTTTCTAGGTTGTCTAATTTGTTGGTATATGGTTTTTCATAATTTTTTTAAAAGATTTTATTTCTTTGAGAGAGAGCATGAGTGGGGGGTGTAGGTGGGGCAGAGGGAGAGGGAGAAGCAGACTTCCTGCTGAGCAGGGAGCCTGACTCGGAGCTCCAACCCAGGTCCCTGGGTTCATGACCTTAGCTGAAGGCAGTCACTTAATAGACTGAGCTACCCATGTACCCCTATAATATTCTCTTATACTTGTTTGTATTTCTGTGGTGTTGGTTGTGATTTTTCCTTTCCTCTCTCATTTGTAATTTTATTTATCTGGGTAATTTCTCTTTTCTTTTTGATAAATCTAGCTAGAGGTTTGTCAATTTTATTAAGTTTTTCAAAGAACCAGCTCCTGGTTTCAATGATCTGTTCTATTTTTATTTTTTATTTTTTTAGTTTCTATATCTTTTATTTCTGCTCTAATCTTTATTATTTCCTTCCTTCAGCTGGCTTTAAGCTTCGTTTATTGTTCTTTTTCTGGCTCCCTTAGCTGTAAGGTTAGGTTGTTTATTTGAGATTTTTCTTGCTTCTTGAGGCAGGTCTGTATTACTATACACATCCATCTTAGGACCACTTTCGCTGCATTCCAAAGGTTTTGGACAATTATATTTTCATTTTCATTTGTTTCCATGTATTTTTTTTAAATTTCTTCTTTGATTTCTGGTTGACCCATTCACTGTTTAGTAGCATGTTGTTTAACCTCCATGTGTTTGTGGCCTTGCCAGATTTTTTCTTGTGGTTGATTTCTAAAGTTTTGTGGTCAGAAAAGGTGTATGGTATGACTTTAATCTTTTTGTATTTGTTGAGGCCTGTTTTATGACCTAATATGTGATCTATTGTGGAGAATGTCCATGCGCACTTGAGAAAAATGTGTATTCTGCTATTTTCGGATGGAATGTTCTGAATATATCTGTTAAGTCCATCTGGTCCAGTGTGTCATTCAAAGCCATTGTTTCCTTGTTGATTTTCTGTTTAGATGATCTGTCCATTGCTGTAAGTGGGGTGTTAAAGTTCCCTACTATTATTTTATTATTAACAATTAGTTCCTTTATGTTTGTTATTAGTTTTATATATTAGAGTGCTCCCATGTTGGGTGCATAAATATTTACAATTGCTAGATATTGTTGGATTGTCCCCTTTATGATGATATAGTACCCTTTTTTGTCTCTTGTTGCAGTTTTAGTTTTTTGTTTGTTTGTTTGTTTTTCTCTTTTTTTAGTTTTATTTATTTTTTTATTATGTTATGTTAATCACCATACATTACATCATTAGTTTTTGATGTAGTGTTCCATGATTCATTGTTTGCGTAAAACACCCAGTGCTCCATTCAGTATGTGCCCTCCTTAATACCCATCACCAGGCTAACCCATCCCCCCACCCCGTCCCCTCTAGAACCCTCAGTTTGTTTCTCAGAGTCCATCGTCTCTCATGGTTCGTCTCCCCCTCCGATTTCCCCCCCTTCATTTTTCCCTTCCTGCTATCTTCTTCTTCTTCTTTTTTTTTTTTAACATATAATGTATTATTTGTTTCAGAGGTACAGGTCTGTGATTCAACAGTCTTACACAAGTCACAGCACTCACCATAACGCATACCCTCCCCAATGTCTGTCACCCAGCCACCCCATCCCTCCCACCCCCCACCACTCCAGCAACCCTCAGTTTGTTTCCTGAGATTAAGAATTCCTCATATCAGTGAGGTCATATGATACTTGTCTTTCTCTGATTGATTTATTTCGCTCAGCATAATACCCACCAGTTCCATCCACGTCTTTGAAAATGGCAAGATTTCATTCCTTTTGATGTCCACAATAGCCAAACTATGGAAAGAGCCAAGATGTTTGTTTGTTTTTAAAAGATTTTATTTTTTAAGTAATCTCTACACCCACTGTGGGGCTCAAACTCACAACTCCGAGGTCAAGAGTCACATGCTCCACTGACTGAGCCAGCCAGGTGCTCCCAGTTTTAGTTTTAATGTCTAGTTTGTTCAATACAAGTATTGCTACTCTGGCTTTCTTTTGACATCCATTTGCATGATAAATGTTTCTCCATCCCCTCACTTTCAATCTGCAGGTGTCTTTAGGTCTAAAATGAATCTTTTGTAGGCAACATAAGGGTTTGTCTTATGTTTTGTCCATTCTGACATCCTATATCTTTTGATTGGAGTATTTATTCCATTTACATTCAAAGTAATTATTGCTAGATACATATTTATTGCCACTTTATTACTTGTTTTGTTGTTGCTTCTGGAGATTTTCTCTGATTCTTTCTTGTCTTTGTGACTTTTGGTTTCTCCTTTGCACTCAAGAGTCCCTTTTAATATTTCTTGCAGGGCTGGTTTAATGATCACAAACTCCTTAGATTTTGTTTGTCTGGGAAACTCTTTATCTTTCCTTCTATTCTGAGTGATAGCCTTGCTGTATAGAGTGTTCTTGGCTGCAGATTTTTCCCATTCAGCACTTTGAATATATCATGCTACTCCCTTCTGGCTTGCCAAGTTTCTGTTGAGAAATCTCCAGCTAGCCTTATGGGTCTTCCCTTGTAAGTTAAGGACTTCTTTTGTCTTGCTGCTTTTAAAATTTTTTTCTTTATCACCATATACTGCAACTTTAATTACAATATGTCTTGCTGTTGGCCTGCTTTTGTTGACTTTAACGGGATTTCTCTATGCCTCCTGGATCTGGGTGTCTGTTTTCTTTCCCAGATTAGGAAAGTTTTTGGCTATTATTTCTTCAAATAAACCTTCTGCCCCCTTTTCTCTCTCTTCCTCTTCTGGGATTCCTGTAATATGAATGTTATTACATTTGATGGAGTCACTGAGTTCCTTGTCTATTCTCGTGTTGCATAATTCTTGTTTCTACTTTTATTTTCAGCTTCATTATTTTCCATTACTTTGTCTTCTAGATCACTAATTCATTCCTCTGCTTCTTCCAGCCTGCTGTTCATTGCATCAAGCCTATTTCCAATCTCATTTATTGCGTCCTTCATCTCTGATTGATTCATTTTTAACTCTCTTATCTCTGTGGTAAGGGTCTCACTGATGTCTTCTGTTTTTTTCTCAAGCCCAGTGTGTATCCTTATGATTGTTGCTTTCAATTCTCCATCAGGCATGTTACTTATATCTGTTTTGCTTAAATCTCTGGCCATGGCCTTATCTTGTTCTTTCATTTGTAATAAATCCTCTGTCTTCACGTTTTGTATAAATCTCTGCCTTCTCTGTGTTAGAAAAGTCAGTTATGTCTCCTGCTCTTGAAAATAATGTCCTTATGAAGAAGAAGTCATGGAATGCCCAGAGGCTGGTGCTTCAGGGAGTGTCCCTGGTGTGTGCTGTATGTGCTCTGCTGTTGTTTTTTGGCTGCTCTATCCTTCAGGCCAGTTGTCTGCAGAGGCTCTCCTTGCCTGCAGTGAGCAGTGTTTGGTCCCTGGCCTGAATGTGGTGAGTTCTAACTAGATGTGCTCTGGTCTGCTTATGAATGGGGACCTGATACCACCTACACCAGAAGTAAGGCTGTGCAGAACTCTCTGGTCGGATGACATGGTATGGGCATTTGTGCTGGTCTTCTGGGGGAGGGGCCTACAGCACTAGGACTAAGGCAAGCGTTACTAAGGGCAGTCCCACCAGAGCACAGGGGTTGAGGCTCAGTGTAAGCAAATTAGGCAGCCAGTGCCGGCACTGTGCTACTTCCCATAGGTGGCTCTGTGTTTATGTTGAAGAGCTGGGGAGGGAAATGGCAACAGTGAGCTCCTTTGTTCTGGGAGAAGGGTCTCCATGAACACTGTCTCCCAGGGATGCGCTGGAAGAAGATCAAATAATCTCCCCCTGTGTGCCACAGGTGCTCTTCAGTCAGTTTCCATGCTGTCTGGCCCTGGGTTGTTTGCCTGCCTTTTCTCCAGGAGAAGTAACAGTGCCCTCTGGCATAGCCATGCCCACTGACCTTTAAAACTCCAGGCTTTAAGTCCAAGTGGTTGCAAGAACTCAAGAAATTCAGCCCCTCTTGTTTTCCAAATGAATGCCTTTGGGGAAACATTCTCCTTGTGCATTCCCTTGTGTGCTCCTTTCTCTCTTATCCTTCTCTGGGACCACAGCTCCTTCCCCTCCACAGCACCTATGATCCATTACTCCCCTAAGCCCCATCTCCACACTTCCTACCTTCTTTGATGTGGCTTCTTCTCTACCTTTAATTGTGCAGTTTGTTCTGTCCATCTTTACTTCTATTTCTGGGGTACTTAGGATGATTTGATAGTTATCTAGTTGTGTTCATGGGATGAGGTGAGCCTAGGGTCCTCCTACTCTGCTGTCATCTTCTTAAACGCACATGAATTTTAGAACCAGCTTGGTAATTTCTACAAAAATGCCTCCTGAGATTTTGAATGTGATTGCACTGAATCTATACATAAATTAGAAGTCATTCTGATAACATTGAGTCTTCTGATCCATGAATACATTATATCTTTTGATTTATTAAGCCTTCTCTAATTTCTCTTAGTAAAGCTTTATACATTTCAGTGTACAAGTCTTGCATCTATTTTGTTACTTTTATTTTTAGAGATTTTAGTTGTTTATTTGGCAGAGAGAGAGAGAGAGTGCACAAGCAGGGGGCATGGTAGGCAGAGGGAGAAGCAGGCTCCCTACTGAGCAGGGAGCCCAATGTGGGACTCAATCCCAGGACCCTGGGATCATGACCTGAGTTGAAGGCAGATGCTTAACTGATTGAGCTACCCAGGCGTCCCTATTTTGTCACTTTTATCCCTAAGTATTTTCTATATCCTATTGTGAATGGTATCGTTTTTAAGTTTCAATTTCTTTTCTTAAAGATTTTATTTATTTATTTACTTATTTATTTGAGAGAGAGATAGAGAGAGTGTAAAAGTGGGGGGAGGGGCAGAGGGAGAGAGAGAGAGACCTCAAGCAGATTCTGTGTTGAGAGCCTGACATGGGACCTGATTCCACAACCCTGAGATAACAACCTGAGCTGAAATCAAGATCAGATGCTTAACCAACTGAGCTACCCAGGTGCCCCTTAAGTTTCAATTTCTGATTTTTGTTGCTAGTGTATAGAAATGCAATTGATTTTTGTATATTAATATTAAATGCTGCCACCTTGCTAAAGTTATTTATTCATTCTTGCAGCTTTTTTACTTCATAGGATTTTATTCATAGATGATCATATTGTTTGCAAATATAATTTAACTTTTCAATATGGATGTTCTGTTTTAAGGTGAATACATATTTAGAATTGTTGTGTTCCCCTGATGAAATGACCCACTTTTCATTATGAGCTTACTGTATTTATCCCTGGTAATATTTTCTCTGAAATCTACTTTGTCTGATATCAATATATTAATTTCAGCTTCATTTTGATTAGTGTTATCATAGTATATCCTTTTACATTTTTTTATTTTTAAGCTATTTGTAGGCAGAACATAGTTGGATCTTGATTTTTTAAATCTAATCTGACCATTTATGATTTTTTAATTGGAGTGTTTAGGTCATTAATATATTTCATTTGATTATTGATATATTGTATTTAAGTCAAACATCTTGCTATTTGTTTTATTCTGTCTGTTCTTTGTTCATTTCTCTTTTTTGCCTTTGTTTGGGTTGAGTATTTTTATGATTCTATTTTATCTCCTTTGTTGAATTCTTGACTATAATGTTTTGTTTTGTTATTTTAGTGGCTGCTGTAGGCTTTATAATGTACATCCTTATGTTATACCAGTCTATCTCCAAATGATATTATAATACTTCACATGTAGTATAACAACCTTTCTGTTACACCTGTTACATGTTCTTTATCCCTTCCAGTCTTTGGTGCTTTTTTTGGCATCTATTTTATTTTTACATATGTTATAAACCCTACAATATATTTTCATTATTTTTGCTTTAAACCAAGTTTGAGTAAACTACAGCCCATGAGTCAAGTCCAGACCACCATCTGTTTTTGTAAATAAAGTTTTATTGGAAAATAGTTACATTTACTCATTTGCATATTGTTTATGGCTGCTTTCATACAACAACAGCAAAATTGAGTAGTTGTGACAGAAACCATATAACCTATGAAGTGTAAAATACCTTGAACCTGGCTCTTTACAGGAAAAGTTTTCCAATTCCTACTTTAAATAATCAATAATGCCTTAAAGGGATTTAAGTAATGAGAACTTATTTTTAATATTCATCTAATAATAGTAATAACTAATTTTAATATTATATAATATATTATATAAAATGTATTATATAATATATAAAACTATATATAAATATAAATATAAATTAATATAAATTATATATTATATATAAATATATTGTAAATATATTATATGTTATTAAAATATTATTATTATTAATATTATAATAATAAATTTTATCAGTTGTTTTAAGCAATTTAATTATGATGTGTCTTGATGTAGTTTTCTCCTTATTATTTGTGCTAGGAATTTGTTGAACTTTTAAAATATGCTCATTTACAGTTTGCATCAAAAAGTTTTTGCTATGATTTCTTCAGGTACTTTTTTCTTCTCCTTTCCCCCAATTCCTCTCCTTTGAGAACTCCAATTTCACATACATTAGGCTTCTAGAAATTGTTGCACAACTCATTAATGCTTTAGTATTTTTTCCCCATCTTCTTGGATGGTTTTTATTGCTATGTGCTCAAGTTCAAAAATATTTTCTTCTGCAATGTCTAATCTGTCATTCATTCTATACAGTGAATATCTTCCCTCAGAAATTATAGTATTTTTATCTCTAGAAGTTCAATTTATTTCTTTGTTTTATCTTCCATTTCGACATGTTCAATCTGCCATCTAGCTGCCTGAACATATGTTAACAAGTTCAATGTCTTTGTCTACTAATCTGTATTTCTGGACTTCTCTTGATTGATTTTTATTCTCACTGTGAGTGGTATTTTCCTGTTTCTTTGAATACCTGATAATATTTGTTTGGAGTAAGGATTCTGGAAGGTGCCCACACCCATGATGACTGGAAAGAGGGTAGTGTATCTATTAGCTATGCCACAATAATGTGTAACAAACACCCCATACTTAGTGCTTAAAATAGCCAGCCTTTATTCTCATGGATCTCTGGATTAGTTAAGTTGACTTTGCTGTTGAAGGCTGGGCTCCATTTGGTTGTTCTTCTTCATATTCTCATGGCTAGGGCAGCTCTACTTCTAACTGCAGATCTGTACGTCAACTGGGGTGGCTCTTCTCCATGCGTGTTCATTCTGGGGCCTAGGCTAAAGGGGCAGCAGCTACTAGGGGAAGCTTTTCTAATGGTAATGACAGTGGTCCATGATGGCAAGTGGAAACAGAGAAGTCAGGCTCTTGGTCAAAAATCTACATGTCTGGTCATTCTGGCAATTACAAAGGCTCTACCTAGCAGGCTCCACTGGGGAAAGCTGCCATCTCCACACCAGACTTGGTGCACACATAATGAATTGTAGTCCCTAAAGGGACTTGCAGTCAAGAACTCAGGCCTCCCAACTATCCATGTTCTTATGCATATCTGCATTCCTAGCCAAGGCACCTCCATTCAGAAGCCTCTTTATCAGGGATCTTTGGCCAATGTATATCTGTCACCTTTACTGAAAATATTTTATCAGGGATTCTTAAAAACATTTTATCCACTCTAACTCAATATTCAGTACTTTCCACTCTTAACCTTTCCTTTTTTTTCTTCCTTCTACCTCCAGGTCCATAAATAGAAGGAGCTTTTTTGGGGGGGGGGGCTCCCTCAACAGTGAGACAATTCCTCCCATCCAGTGATATATCTGACCTTCACCTTGTGCTCTTTCACAGTTGAAAATGAAACACTGGGGAAGCTAACACTTTCTCCTGTTTGGTCTCTTGCTTATAATATCACAGTAAGTGATTAAATGCTTGACCGTTATTTCATTTAGGCTTATTATCTTAATGGACTACCTGGAAGCTCAGATCTTTCTAGCTCAGCTCAGCTCTTGACAAAAACATGCAAAACCTCTTAAGACCTGGGCTCAGAATTGACCCAGCATCACTTCTGCCCACATTGGCCAAAGCAAGACATGACTGAGTCTAGAATTAAAGGCCATGGAAAGGGTGAGGATAGGAAGGGTGAAGAATTGATGCCAATGATTCAGTCTACCATAGGTAGAATAGGGGCAAATTTCCTGCCCACAAGTGGTTAGACAACCTCTTGGCTCAGCCTAACATCCTCAATTCAGGTGGCTATTGATGCTTCCGGGCCATATGTACAGATGAGTTGTTGTCCTGGAGAGCTGCCCATGAGTGACAGAACCCTGACCACCAAGCTTATATTAGGTCACTTACTTAAACATTCAACAAGTATTTTTTGAGCACCTACTTTGTGCCAGAAACTGTCACTGGGAATGACACAAAAACCATGAGAAACATAGTTGCCACCCTGATGGAACTTAAACAAAATTTAAACGTAAAAAACCAAAATACAATAATTTCAAGTGCTATAAAGGTAACAATGTGCTGAATCAAAAACTAAATGAAAAGCTTCATTAGATTAGGTGGTTGAGAACAGCACAATCTAGATGAGTTGTTTTAAGCATAGCCAGAACTCCTCCAGAGAGGCTGATGAGGGGACAAACTGCATGCACATGGTTGGTATTTGCAAATTCTAAGTTTGTCCAATACATTTATATATAGTCATAATAAAAAATTTGAGGTAAAAAAAAATTCTAAGATGGATGTCAAGAACAGATTCTCCATCATGGGAAGAAGCAGACCTTTGAACAGGATGCAGGGCTTCACTTTGTTTTAAGGGAAAATTTCACCTTTTCTTATTTTTAGTAGCTGCATTAGAACTTCTTATCCTGGGGTGCCTAGGTGGCTCAGTCGATTAAGCATCTGCCCTCAGCTCAGGTCATGATCCTAGGGTCCTGGGATCGAGCCTTGCATTGGGCTTCCTGTTCAGTGGGGAGTCTGCTTCTCCCTCTCTCTCTCCCTCTGCCCCCCACCCCATTCATGTTTCTCTCTCTCAAATGAATAAATAAAATCTTTTTAAAAAAGAACTGCTTGTCCTAATATATGTAGGAGACCCCTCTTCTCTAGGAGAAAAGTCTCTAGGGGGAACCAAACAATGAATTATGTTTCTGGAGAAGAATGCCCCTTGTCTTTGAGTAAGGGGGATCCAAATTTTTTTAATTTTTAAAAAATTTTTATTTATTTACTTGAGAGACAGAGAGAGACAGAGCTAGAGACAGAGAGAGAGAGAGAGCATGAGTGGGGAGGAGAGGAAGAAGCAGGCTTCCCGCTGAGCAGGGAGCCCAACGCGGGGCTTGATCCCAGGATCCTGGGATCATGACCTGAGCTGAAGGCAGAGGCTTAACCAACTGAGCCACCCAGGTGCCCCCTTTTAAAAAAATTATTTATTTATTTATTTGAGAGAGAGAGACAGAGATAGTGACAGAGATAGCGAAAGAGAGCATGAGCAGGGAGGAGAGGGAGACCAACTTTTTTAAAATGAAAATTTGGGCTTCATATTTACTGGGCAATCAAAGCACATTTCAATGGCTGTCAAGGGCAACCATAATGAGAAGAAGAGAGTAGGGGATATGGGGAGAGATAAAGGATGTGTGGGTGGGACGTAAAAAATTCTGGGAAGACGCTAAGAAGAAGATCCTGAGCAGGGAGAGTAGTTAAAGTGTGGGGCCCTTGCCTGGGAGATGCAGAGAGAAAGCTGGCTGAAAGGATGACATCCCAGGACCCATTTTGGATCTGAGACTTTGCTATCTAACTGCCTAGGTTTTGAGAAGGAAAATATGTGCAGAGAACTCTTGGACTTTCCAGATTTGTAGCTGAAACAATGGTGCCATGTAAATATCACACCTGGCTCAGATCAGGTGAAGAAATCACAAATTCAGAGTCATTTACTAGTCTGTAAATATCCTTTGAGAATCTAGATCAATGGCTTCAATCCTGTTAAAAATTTTTTGATTCACTTTCTGCTGTATGTCAAACAGCAGAGCCCTTTCTGTAGAAATCACGTGGAGATTTGGTTGTCTGCCTCACAAAGCTCTAAGATTTTTTTAAAAATCACTTATTTTGCAAAACTTCACTGGGCCTTCATTTCCTCGTTTGTAAAATGAATGGGGCAGGGCAGGTGTATGTGGAGGGTTGTATTACCTGTGTTTTGAGGGGGTTGGACAGAATGACCATCAAACCCAATGTTCTTATACTGTAGCAAGTTTGCTGCCGATCAGATGGAAGCAAGTTGTGTAGCTTCCATTTCCATCATGATTAGTTTGAATAAAACTAGACATTTTTATGAATGATATTATTGTGCTTTCTTCCCCTTTAAGGACAAGGTATAATTTTTAAAACCCGAGTCAGTGGTGAAGTGTTCCCTGTTCTCTTTCTATCTATGCCCAGCTCCATTAGTCCAGGCTGCCCCAGTCTCTCAGCTCAGCTGAATGGTTACCTCTTATTTTCTGTTCTCCTTCCCCTTTGTCTGCGATCAAATCAGGGATCCTTCCGTTCTACAGCCTGATCCTTGCTGCTGTTTTTCATATTACATGCTCATTATTTCAGCTGTATTTTCAATGCTCTCTCATTACCCTTCTTATGTGTCCACCCACATCTCCACCTACAGTGTCTATAATGTGCTTTCTATCTACTGTAGCTTAATAAAAGGGAAATTATGCTAATTTTATTCAAACTTTAGAAAAGTAAAACCTGTACCATTATTATTCTGCCCCTCTTTCCCTTTTATTTATTCATTTCAAAAGAAAAAGTGTCTAATCATCTGAGAAAATTGTACTTGCACAATGTTAACCACTTTCCTATTTAATTAAGTCGATTTTTCCAATTGAGTTTGGATGAATTAAGAAAGCCAGTCTTCTGAGTAGCCAGGTTCTGATGCAATTAGGGGCTCGGTCCAACTTCAGTGTCAGCTAATAATTTTGGTGCCTGGGAGGTAGCCTGGAAGGTCTGCTGCATTTGTTGTATTGGGGGTGGGGGCACAATTTCTGGAGACAAAAGTCCAAGGCTTATACATAATCAAGATCTTAGAGTCAAGCAGGCTGCTTCCACATTAAATACAGCCTTCAATAGGCAAGGGATCTTTGCTTGCAAATGCCTTCAGGTATAAAGTTTATCTTAATGTCTAGAAGAAGAATTTCTTTGTAAGCCTAGACCAGCTTTGTTGAAAAGATCCTTGGATAAGGATACAGAGAGGGAGGATTGAGTTTCCAAGGCCCAGAGTCCTCTGAGGAGGAGAAGCTAAGCACTGTTTGGGCAAAGTTTGGGGAAGGAGAGAAATAGCCAGTGGCTGAAATCTCAAAAAAGAGGCTTAGAGCAGAGGAAGTCTGTTTGGGAGTATTCACATGAAATACTGTATGTTGTCCAACCTAATTCTTCCCTGTGGCCCCACAAAATCTCCCATAAAACCTAGAATATATTTGGTATGATTGGCTTTCTTGTGGAGATTGGTTAAGCATCAAGTCAGCTCAGAGAAAAATCATACTCAAGACTCCTGGATGAAAGCTGCATCGGGCATCTGGATTTTACAAAGATTTATTTTTCCTTCCCAGGAAATGTGTTTTATCATTGTCAAGGAACTTTAAGAGTCTTGATGTGTGGATAATGTTATGTTGGGAGCTGCATAATTGAGTCAGATTAACATAGACTGTGTCTCCATGTTGCCAGAACAAACAAGTGATTGTGTTCCACTCTGAGAAAAAGTTAATCACATCAACTACGTACATTATCACATAATTGAAAATACACACATATTTGACTGAAATTTTTCCATTTTCACAAATTACATAAAATTTTTATGTCCTGCTCCATCAATCACCTTTGTTTTTCTAAACACATTTAAATCTCAGACTATCTAATCCGAACCTTTTATTTTCTAGACAAAAAAATAAAGGTTGAGAGATTTGCCCAAAAGCAAGCAGTTAGCTATTGGTGAAGCAGGGTTAGACTTTGAGTTCCTTTGACTCAGATATCCTCTTAATTTGTGTAAATATATGCAGTCAGCAATTGGGTAGAAAACAAATTTACAAATGGGATTTAAATGAACTGAACTTTATAAGCCAGGAGAAAAGAGAGAGACAGAGAGAGAGAGAGATAAAAGGGTAGGAGGAAGAAAGAAAGATTTTAAAGATTTTGCATATTTCTACCCCCATTTCAGTCAGAGAGTAGGCCATGGAATGAGCATAAAATGCAGGGTTAGAAATTGTTTTCTCTCTGCCTGTCTCAGATGCTGCTTACATCTCATGATGGAAGCATCTTAGCCCACTGAGTGTCATCATATCTTTAAAGATACATATTTTTATAAATAACAGGATCACTAAAATCACAGCAACACTTCATTTGATTTTAAAATGTAAAAACAATGACAAACACTAATTGTTGAAGGAAAAGCTGTCTGTGTTGTTGAACTTGGTGAGTCAGTCCCATTGCAGCTTCTTTCTAGAAAGTGAATGAAGGAATGAATTACTTTTTTATAGATACAAACTATCAAATACCCAGAAGAGTTTAGAAAGTAATACAACATACATCCAAATACCTGCCACTCAGAACTCAGATTTAACAGTTATTTTGCCATATTGGCTACAGAACTTTTTTTTAAAGATAAGGTTAAGGAGACTATTAGCGTTCCATCACTAAACCTTTCTTCCTATCGCCCCCACTCTTTGGAGGTAATTACTATCCTTGAATTGGTATATAACATTTCCATGATGTTTCAGGCTTTCACTACTTATCTACATATCCATAAGCCAGAATTGATGTTTATATTTGAAACATATGGTTATGGATTGATTTATGTTCCCCCAAAATTCATATGTTGAAGTCCTATCCCCCAGTCCCTCGGAATGTGACCTTACTTGGAAATAGTGTTGTTGAGGATGTAATTACTTAAGATGAGGTCATATTGAGGTAGGATGAGTCCCTGATCCAGTATGACTGGTATCCTTAAAAAAAAAATAGAAATTTGGAAACAGACACACATTTTCCAGCTTTACTGAGATACAATTAACACATAATATTGTGTAAGTTTAAGGTGTGCAATGTGAAGATTTCATATTCCTATATATTGCAAAATGTTTATCACAATAAGGATAGTTAATACATCCTTTCCCTCACATAATTACCATTTTGTTGTTGTTGTTTTTATGATGAGAACATCTAAGTAAGATTCACTCTCTTAGCTTCTTTCTTTCTTTCTTTCTTTCTTTCTTTCTTTCTTTCTTTCTTTCTTTCTTCTTTTTGGTTTCAGGAGAATTTAGTGACTCATCACTTCCATATAACACCCAGTGCTCATTCCAACAAGTGCCCTCCTTAATGCTCATCACCCATTTAGCCATCCCCTCCAGCAATCCTCAGTTTGTTCTCTATAGTTAAGAGTCTCTTATGGTTCACCTCCCTCTCTGTTTTTATCTTATTTTATTTTTCCTTTCCTTCCCCTATGTTCATCTGTTTTGTTTCTTAAATTCTACATATGAGTGAAATCATATGATATTTATCTTTCTCTGACTGACTTATTTCACCTAGCCTAATCCACTCTAGTTCCATCCACGTTGTTGCAAATGGCAAGATTTCATTCTTTTTGATGGTCAAGTAATATTCCATTGTGTATATATACCACATCTTCTTTAGCCATTCATCAGTCGATGGACATTTGGGCTCTTTCCATAATTTGGTTATTGTTGATAGTGTTGCTATAAACATCGGGGTGCATGTGCCCCTTCAAGTCAGCATTTTTGTATCCTTTGGATAAATATGTAGTAATGCGATTGCTGGGTCAGGGTAGTTCTATTTTTAACTTTTTGAGGAACCTCTGTACTGTTTTCCAGAGTGGCTACACCAGTTTGCATTCCCATCAACAGTGCAAAAGGATTTCCCTTTCTCCGAATCCTTGCCAACATCTGTTGTTTCCTGAGTTGTTAATTTTAGCCATTCTGACAGGTGTGAAGTGGTATTTCACTGTGGTTTTGATTTGTATTTCCCTGATGATGAGTGATGTCGAGCATCTTTTCATCTGTCTGTTAGCCACCTGGTTATCTTCTTTGGAAAAGTATCTATTCATGTCTTCTGCCCATTTCTTAACTGGATCGTTTGTTTTTTGGGTGTTGAGCTTGATAAGTTCTTTATAGATTTTGGATACTAGCCCTTTATCTGATAGGTCATTTGCAAATATCTTCTCCCATTCTGAAGGTTGCCTTTTAGTTTTGTTGATTGTTTCCTTTGCTGTGGAAAGTTTTTATCTTGATGAAGTCCCAATAGTTCATTTTTGCTTTTGTTTCCCTTGCCTCCAGAAATGTGTCTAGTAAAAAGTTGCTGCCTGTTTTCTCCTCTAAGATTTTGATGGTTTCCTGTCTTACATTTAGGTTTTTCATCCATTTTGAATTTATTTTTGTGGATGGTGTAAGAAAGTGGTCCAGTTTCATTCTTCCACATGTTACTGTCCAGTTTTCCCACCATTTGTTGAAGAGACTGTCTTTTTCCCATTGGATATTCTTTCCTGCTTTATCAAAGATTAGTTGACCATACAATTGTGGGTCCATTTCTGGGTTCTCTATTCTGTTCCATTGATTTATGTGTCTGTTTTGGGGCCAGTACCATAATATCTTGATGACTACAGCTTTGTAATACAGCTTGAAGTCCAGAATTGTGATGCCTTTTGCTCTGCTTTTCTTTTTCAACATTACTATGGCTACTCATGGTCTTTTCTGATTCCATACAAATTTTAGACTTGTATGTTCTAGCTCTGTGAATAATGCTGGTGTTATTTGATAGGGATTGCAATAAATATGTAGGTTGTTTTGGGTAGTATAGACATTTTAAAAATACTTGTTCTTCCAATCCATAAGCATGGAATGTTTTTCCATTTCTTTGTGTCTTCTTCAACTTCTTTCATAAATGTTCTATAGTTTTCAGTGTACAGATCTTTTACCTCTTTGGTTAGTTTTATTCCTAGGTGTCTTATGGTTTTTGGTGCAGTTGTAAATGGGATTGATTTATTGATTTCTCTTTCTGCTACTTCATTACTGGTGTATAGAAATGCAACAGATTTCTGCACATTGATTTTATATCCTGCAACATTGCTGAATTCATGTATCAATTCTAGCAATTTTTTGGTGGAGTCTTTTGGGTTTTCTACATAGAGTATCATGTTGTCTTTGAAGAGTGGAAGTTTGACTTCTTCCTTGCCAATTTGGATGTCTTTTATTTCGTTTTGTTGTATGATTGCTGAGGCTAGGACTTTCAGTACTATACTGAGCAGCAGTGGTGAGAGTGGACATCCCTGTCATTTCCTGACCTTAGGGGCAAAGCTCTCAATTTTTCCCCATTGAGGATGATATTAGTTGTGGGTCTTTCATATATGGCCTTTATGATGTTGAGGTATGTTCCTTCTATCCCTACTTTCTTCACGGTTTTTATCAAGAAAGGATGCTATGTTATGTCAAATGCTCTTTCTGCATTTATTGAGAGGACCATATGGTTTTTATCTTTTCTTTTACTAATGTGGTGTATCACATTGATTGATTTGTAGATATTGAACCACCGCTGCAGCCCAGGAATAAATCCCACTCGATCCTGGTGAATAATCCTTTTAGTGTAGTGTTAGATTCGATTAGCTAGTATCTTGTTGAGAATTTTTGCATCCATGTTCATCAGGGATATTGGTCTGTAATTCTCCTTTTTAGTGGAGTCTTTGTCTGGTTTTGGAATCAAGGTAATGCTGGCCTCATAGAATGAGTTTGGAAGTTTTCCTTCCATTTCTATTTTTTGGAACAGCTTCAGAAGCATAAGTATTAATTCTTCTTTAAATGTTTGGTAGAATTTCCCTGGGAAGCCATCTGGTCCTGGACTCTTGTTTGTTGGGAAATTTTTGATTACTGATTCAATTTCTTTGCTGGTTATGGGTCTGTTCAAATTTTCTATTTCTTCCTGTTTCAGTTTTAGTAGTTTATGTGTTTCTAGGAATTTATCCATTCCTTCCAGATTGTCCAATTTTTGGGCATATAATTGCTCGTAATATTCTTTTACAAGATTCTCTTGTATTTCTGTGATGTTGGTTGTGATCTCTTTTTCATTCATAATTTTATTTATTTGGGTCCTTTCTCTTTTTTTTTTGATAAGTCTGGCGGAGGTTTATCAATTTTGTTAATTCTTTCAAAGAAACAGCTCTTAGTTTCATTGATCTGTTCTACTGTTTTTTGACTTCTATATTTATTTCTGCTCCAATCTTAATTATTTCCCTTCTTCTGCTAGTTGTAGGCTTTATTTGCTGTTGTTTTTCTAGCTCCTTTAGGTGTAAGGTTAAGTTGTATATTTGAGACTTTTCTTGCTACTTGAGGAAGGCCTGTATTGCTATATACTTCACTTTTATGACCACCTTTGCTGCATCCAAGAAAACGAGAGAAAAGGAAAAGGAACAAAAAAGCAAACAAAACACCAAACAAAAAACTATAAGCCTGATTCCAAAGAAAAAGAAAGAAGGAAAAAAGAAAAGAAAAAAAAAGAAGTCTGATCAAAAAACAAGAAAAGGAAACAAACCAACAAATGAACAAAAAACTGTAAGCCTGATTCCAAAGAGAAAAGAATAAATATATATACATATAAGATTAAATAAGTAAGTAAGTAAGTAAGTAAGTAAATAAATAAATAAATAAATAAATAGAAAGTCTGATCCTATTTCCATCAGAACTGACGCTGACACTTTGGAGCACTCTGTGATCAGTAGACTTGGTACATGCAGGGGGCCTGTGTTGGTCTTCTGAGGGAGAGACCCGCTGTGCTGGCTCACAGTCAGACCTGCCCTGGTAAAGATGCCTCTGCTGGGCACCAAAAGGCAGGGTTTGGTGTAAATGACTCCAGCCTCCACTGGTGGCTCTGTGTTTCTCTTTGAAGTCCCACCATGTTGGTGGGAGTGGTGGTAGAAGATGGCGTCACCCTACCCTCTCGTCCCCAGGGAGGGGAACTCACGGCTGCCGCTGTTCAGGAGGCCCTCACAGAAAAGTGAAAAATCTCTCCTGTATCCCAGGGTTTTGTCAGCTCTCTGCCCTCAACCTGTCTGTGCCCGGCTGTGGGCATGCCTGGTGCCACAGTTCCCCTGTGTTTTAACCCTGGCTGATGGCTGGGATTCAAAACTCCAAATTGTAAAGGACCCAGCAAGGCACAGAACCACCCCTCCCCCACTCCTCCCCTGGAGGAGAGCCTTGCAGGGCTGTGTCCAGCATCATTCTGTCCCAGAAAAGCAGTTTCACATCTGCATAGGTGCCTGGAGTCTATGCTGAAGCACAGCAAAAAGCTGCTACCAGGTTATCTGCCCTCTGTGCACACCTCTGTCCCCTGTTATTGAACGGTTGCTCAATGGTGCCTGGTGGGTCTTTTATCCTTGGAGAGGCCAAATACCCTCTTCCAAAAGTACTCCAAGAAGGGGAGCAATCCAAGGGATCCCCACACCATGGCATCTTGCTTGAACCCTACATGCTGCTCTCTCTCCTGCTCTCTTCCTCTCTCCCTGACTTCGCTCCATGAAAAGGGCTCCCTCCTGTTTGCAGCATGGCAGCTTTTCTCTCCCCGGATTCACGCCTCCAAACCTCACATCTGCCACATTCTCTCCTTCCAATTGTGCAGATTGTTTTCTTAATCCTCAGATCGATTTCCTAGTTGTTCAAAATGATTTGATGTTGATCTGGCTATGTTTGAGGGACAAGGCAATCTCAGGGTCCCCTTACTACTCCGCCATCTTAACTCTTCCCCAAAAGCCTTGTAACAACTTTCAAGTATACAATACAGTTTTGTTAACTGTAGTCACCATGCTTACAGTACATCCCCAGAACTTTTATAACTGGAAGTTTGTACCCTTTGATCAACATCTCTTCATTTCCCCCATTCTGCCTCCCCCCAGCTCCTAGCAAACACTGTTTTATTCTCTGGTTCTATGAGTTTGGCTTTGTGATTCCACATGTAAGTGAGATCTTACAGTATTTGTCTTTCTCTGTCTGACTTATTTCACTTAGCCTAATGCCCTCACAGTTCACGCATGTTGTTGAAAATGATGGGATTTTTATGGCTGAATAATAGTCCATTAAATATATATTTTTATATGTGTAATATACATATTTTATTTTATTCATCTATCAATTGACACTTAGGTTATTTTCACATCTTGGCTATTGTGAATTATGCTGCAATGAACATAAGAGTGCTGATATTTCTCTGAGATACTGATTTCATTTTCTTTGGATATAAACTCAGGGAATTTCTGTATTGTTTGGTAGTTCTGTGATTAATTTTTTCTTTAGGAAACTCTATACTGTTCTACTTAATGGCTGTACAGGTTTACATTTCTACAAACAGTGTAGAAGGGTTCCCTGTTTTCCACACCCTTGCCAATGTTCATTATATCTTGTTGTTTTTATAATGGTCATCCCGACAGGTATGAGGTGATATCTCATTGTGGTTTTGATTTGCATTTCCCTGATGATTAGTGATGTTGAGCAACCTTTCATACATCTGTTGGGTATTTGTATGTCTACTTTGGAAAAATGTCTACTTAGGTCCTTTGCCCACTTTTAAATTGAATATCTGTTATTGTTTGTTTTTGCTCTTAACTTTTATGAATTCCTTATATATTTTGGATATGAACTCCTTTCAGGTATATAGTTTCCAAATATTTTCTCCTATTCTGTAGGTTGCCTTTTCACTATTGATTATTTCTTTTTTTGGGCAGAAGCTTTTTCGTTTGGTATCTTCCCACTGGTTTGTTTTTGCTTTTGTTGCTTGTGCTTTTGATGTCATACCCATAAATCATTGTCAAAACCAATGTCCGGGGGCCTTTTCCATATGTTTTCTGACTGAGTTTTACAGTTTCAGGTCTTATGTTTAAGTCTTCATCCATTTCAGGTGGATTTTGTGTTTGGCGTAAAATAAAGGTCCAATCTCATTCTTTTGAATGTGGATATCCAGTTTTCCCAACACCATTTATTGAATAGACTGTTCCTTCCTCACTGTGTAGTTGGTACCCTTGTCAAAGATTCGTTGACTGTATATGTACTGGTTTATTTCTGGGCTCTTTATTCTGTCCTATTGGTCTATGTGTCTGTTTTTATGCCAGTAGCATACTGTTTTGGTTACGATAGCTTTGTAATATAGTTTGAAATAAGGAAGTATGATGCCTCTAGCTTTGTTCTTTTGTCTCAAGACTGCTTTGGCTATTTGAGATCTATTGTGGTTCCATATGAATTTTAAGATAACTTTACTATTTCAGTGGAAAATGCCACTGGAATTTTGATAGAGATTACATTGAATCTGTAGATCACTTTGGGCAGTATGGCTATTTTAACAATATTAATTTTTCTAATCTTTGACCATGAGATATCTTTCCATTTATTTGTGTCTTCTATTTCTTTTATTGAAGTCTTATAGTTTTCAGTATAAAAATCTTTCACCTCCTTGGTTAAATTTATTTCCAAGTATTTTATTCTTTTCAATGCAATTGTAAATGGGATTGCTTTCTTAATTTCTTTTCAGATAGCTTATTGTTAGTGTATAGAAACACAACTGATTTTTTATGTTAATTTTGGTATCCTGCAACTTTACTAAATTCGTTTATTAGTTCTAACATTTTTTTGGTGTGGTTTTTAGTGTTTTCTATATATAAGATCATATTATCTACTAACAGAGACTATTTAACTTCTTCCTTTCTGATTTTGATGCCTTTTATTTCTTTTTCTTGCCTAATTGCTCTGGCTAAGACTTCTAGTACTATGTTGAATAGAAGTGGTGAGAGTGAGAAACCTTTTCTTATTTCCGATTTTAGAGGAAAAGCTTTCAGTCTTTTATTATTGCATATGATGGTAGCTGTGGGCTTGCCATACATGGCCTTTATTTTGTTGAGGCTACTTCCTCCGGCAATGAGGATTCATTCAGATTTAGAGGTTCAATGTCCCCAGTTTCATCAGGTCTTCCCATACATCCTCATTCCAATGTCCAGGATCTCATTCCTTTTCAATCAATGTGCTTACTTTAATGGTAGACACCCTGGGAGTTTGTGAATTCAATTCTTGTTGTAATTTTGCAACTCACAGAGTAGGCTAGCAGGCTGGAGACCCAGGGAAGTTGCAGTTGGAATTCAAAGGCAGTCTGCTGACAGAATTCCTTTTTGCTCAGGAGAATCTTTGTTCTAATAAGGTCTTCAGTTCATTGGGTGAGGTCCACCCACCTATGGAGAGTAATCTGTTTTACTCAAAGTCCATCAATTTAAATGTTAAGCTCATTCAAAAAACACTTTTACAGAAACATGCAGAATAATGCTTGACTAAATATCTGGGCATGATGGCTCAGCCATATAACTAATGGCTGAGCCATTAGCTAACCATATAGTTAGCCATATAATTAACCATGACATTGGTTTTTTTAGTTTGCAATACACTTGCATTAGTTTTGGTTTATCTGTGTTCTCTTTTAGTTCTCTGAGCATCTTTAGATCAATTATTTTGAATTCTTTGTTGGGCAATTCCTGGATCTCCATTTCTTTGTGATTTGGAAGTTTATTATGTTTCTCTGGTGGTGTCATGTTTCCCTGATTCTTCATGATCCCTATAGTTTTGCACAGACATCTACACATTTGAAGAAGCAGTCACTTTCTCCAGATTTTATGGATTGACTTCATTAAGGGAAGACTTTAACATGTGGGTGGGACATGCAGAAGTATTCTGTGATCCTGGTTCTGGTGGTATAGGGCACCAAGTGCAGGGTCATGTGGCAGCACCAGATCTGGGGGGATGTGGTGGCTCATCAACTCAGGCCATTGACAACTGCATGGTCCTTGTCAAGCCCTACAGGTGATCCACAGAGGTTACAAGATCCATTGGGGTCCTCAGCAACATCTCCAGGTCCAGTAGCTAGGGACCAGGGCAAGCAGTGGTAGTAGTCAGAGTTGGTGGTATGCACATACTTGGCCACAGGTGCCTATAAGTTGCAGGGTCCAGCTGCAAGCACATGTGTAGTGAGGGGTGCCAGGGGAGACAGCAAGGCACAGGGCCAACTAGAGGTACATTGATGCTGCAGAGGCCCTGGTTGTTGGTGTGCACTAATGTGGCAGCTGGGTCTTGCCATGCTAGCACAGCAATGGAGGCTGGTGATGAGGGTCATGCCAGGGGCATGCAGATGCATAGTTGGTAGGTCTAGCTATAGGCGACACAATGGTACAACCCAGTGACAGAAAATAAGGCCTGGTTTGACTCCACAAGCAGCTGTGGGGACCCTGGTTGTTGGCATGCTTTCCCCTGGCTGCAGGTCTCCCTCTGAGTGTGCTCGAAGCAGTGGAGACTGGTCATGGTGTCAGACCAGCAGCATGGGGGTATACAACTGAAGGGTCTAGCCCTGAGCACACATACAGCAGTGTGGGTCAGCCACAAGGGTCTAGGCTCATGTCTTGCTTGCTCTTATGCAGCTGCAGAAGTCTGGACTGGCTACTAGTGCAGTTCCTGTGCTGTGGCAGGTTCAGGGGATGGGGGAGATGGAGTGAGGAGGGACTCAGGCAGCTGGCATCAGGGAATGCAAATACTTGTGGGGCAAAACCAGTGTAATCTGCAGGGGGGTCTGTGGCAACAGACTTGCCTCTTCCATTTTCTGGAAAAGATTATGTACAATTGGTGTTAACCCTTTTCTTAAGTTTTTATTCAAATTCCAGTTAGTTAACATACAGTGTAATATTTCTTTCAGGTGTACAATATAATGATTCAACACTTCCAAACAACACCTGGTGCTCATCACAAGTGCACTCCCTATCACCTGTTTCACCCATCCCCCCACCCACCTTCTCTCTGGTGTTAATTCTTTAAATATTTGGTAGAATTCTTCAGTGAAAACATTTGAGCCAAGATACTTCTTTTTGAGGGGAGTTTTAAAATTACAAATTCAATTTCTTTAATTGTTGCAGGACAGTTCAGGTGATCTATTTCGTATTGGTTGAGTTTAGATAACTTGTGGGTTTTGAGAAATTGGTCCATTTCATCTAAGTTGTTGAATTTATGTCATAAGGTTGTTTGTAATACAGGCGTACCTTTCTTTACTGTGCTTCCCTTTGCTGTGCTTCACAGATATTTCATTCTTACACATTGAAGGCTTGTGGCAATCCTGTGTTGAGCAAGTATATTGGCAGCATTTGCTCACTTCGCATTTCTGTGTCACATTTTGATAATTCTTGCAATATTTCAAACTTTTTCATTATTATTATATTTGTTATGGTGACCTGTGATCAATGATCTGTGATGTTACTATTGTAATTGTTCTGGGATGCCATGAACTACACACATATAAGATGACAAATTTAATAAATAAATGTGTATGTTCTGACTGCTCCACGGACCAGCCATTCCCCATCTCTCTCTCTCTCCTCAGGCATCCCTATTCTTTGAATCACAATGATATTGAAATCAGGCCAGTTAATAACCCTATAATGGCCTCTAAATGTTCAAGTGAAAGGAGGAGTTGCATGTCTCACTTCAAATGAAAAGCTAGAAATGATTCAGCTTAGTGAGAAAGACACGTTGAAACCTGAGATAGGCCAAAAGCTGGTCTCTGGTGCCAAATAGCCAAGTTTTGAGTGCAAAGGAAATGTTCTTGAAGGAAATTAAAAGTGCTCCTCCAGTGAACACAAATGATAAGAAAGTGAAACGGTTTTCTTGCTGATATGGAGAAAGTTTTAGTGATCTGGATAGAAGATCAAATTAGCCATGACATTCTGTCAAGCCAAAACCAATTTCAGAGCAAGGTCCTAACTCTCTTCAATTCCAGGAAAGCTAAGAGAGATGAAGAAGCTGCAGAAGAAAAGTTTGAAGCTAGCAGAGGTTGGTTCATGAGATTTAAGGAAAGAAGCCATCTCCATAACATAAAATATAAGATGAAGCAGCAAGTGCTGATGTAGAAGCTGCACAAGGTGTACAGAAGATCTAGCTAAGATAATGAATGAAAGTGGCTACACTAAACAACAGGTTTTCAATGTCGATGTAATAGCCTTACATAGGAAGAAGATGTCATCTAGAATTTTCATAGTTACAGAAGAGGAGTCGATTCCTGGCTTCAGAGCTTCAGAGGCCAGGCTGACTCTCTTGTTAGGGGCTAATGCAGCTGGTGACTTTAAGTCAAAGCCAGTGCTCATTTACCATTCCAAAAATCTTATGGCCCTTAAGAATTATGCTAAATCTACTCTGCCTATGCTCTATAAATGGAACAACAAAGCCTGGATGATAGCACATCTGTTTACAACATGGTTTACTAAATATTTTAAGCTCACTTTTGGGACCTATTCAGAAAAAAAGATACCTTTGAAAATATTACTGTTCACTGACAATGCATCTGGTTACCCAAGAGCTCTGATGGAGATCTAAAACAAGATTAATGTTGCTTTCATGAATGCTAACACAAAATCCATTCTGCAGCCCATGGATCAAGGAGTAATTTTGACTTTCAAACCGTATTATTTAAGAAATACATTGCATAAGGCTATAGCTGCCATGGATAGTGATTCCCCTGGGTAAAGTAAATTGAAAAACTTCTGGAAAGGATTCACCATTCTAGATGGCATTAAGAACACTTGTGATTCATGGGAAGTGGTCAAAATATCAACATGAACACAAATTTGGAAGAAGTTGATTCCAACCCTCATGGATGAGTTGAAGGGGCTCAAGACTTTAGCAGAGGAAGTCACTGCAGATGTGGTGGAAACAGCAACAGAACTAGAATTAGAAGTGGAGTCTAAAGAGGGGACTGAATTTGCAATGTCATGGATGACATTTAATGGATGAGGAGTTGTTTCTTGTGGATGAGCAAAGAAACTGGTTTCTTGAGATAGAAACTACTCCTAGGTGAAGCTGCTGCAAAGATTGTTAAAATGACAACAAAGGATTTAGAATATCAAGTAAGTTTAGTTGATAAAGCAGTGTCAGGATTTGAGAGGATTGACTCCAATTTTGAAAGAAGTTCTACTATGGGTAAAATACTATCAAACACCGTTGCACACTACAGAGAAATCATTTGTGAGAGGAAAAGTCAATTGATGTGGCAAACTTTATTATTGTCTTATTTTAAGAAATTGCCACAGCCACCTCGACCTTCAGCAACCACCACCCTGATGAGTCAGCAACCATCAACACTGAGGCAAGACCCTCCACCAAGCAAAAAAGATTATGACTTAGGTTATGGTTAGCATTTTTTAGCAGTAAATTATTTCTAAGTTAAGGTATGTACATTGTTTTTTTTTAGACATAATGCTATTTTTTAAAGATTTTATTTATTTATTTGTCAAAGAGAGCGAGAGAGCACATGCGCGAGAGAGCACAAGCAGGGGGAGCTGCAGGCAGAGGGAGAAGCAGGCTCTCTGCTGAGCAAGGACCCCAATGCGGGACTCGATCCCAGGACCCTGTGATCATGACCTGAGCTGAAGGCAGACGCTTAACCAACTGAGCCGCCCAGGAGTCCCTAGACGTAATGCTATTGCCCGCTTAGTAAACTACAGTATAGTGTAAACATGACTATATGCACTGGAAAACCAAAAATTTATTTGACTTGCTTTATTGTTATATTTGCTTTAATGTGGTGGTCTGGAACCTGCAATATCTCTGAGGTGTTCCTGTATTAACTTATTATCCTTATTAATGGCTGCAGGTAATACCCAGTTTTATTCCTGTTTTTGGTGATTGGGTCTTCTCTCTTTGTATTTGTAACTCCTGCTAGAGATTTGCCAACTTACTGATCTTTCAAATAAACAGTTTTTTGTTTCATTGATTTTTTTCTCTTTTGTTTTGTTTTCAATTTCATTGAATTCTGCTATCTGTATTATTTATTATTTCCTTCCTTCTGCTTGTTTTGCTTTATTTTGCTCTTCTTTTTTCTAGTTTCTTGAAGTAGGAACTTTCATTATCGATTTGAGACCTTACCTCCTTCCTAATGTAAACACTTAGTGCTATAAATTTCCCTCTAAACACTGCTTTAGTTGCATCATACATATTTTGATATGTTGTATTTTCATTTAATTCTATGTATTTTTAAATTTCCTTTGAGTTTTCCTCTTTAACCCATGAAGTATTAGAAAGTGTTTTGTTTAATTTCCAAGTGTTTAGAGATTTTCCTGTTATCTTTCTGTTATTGGTTTTTAAGTGTGATTCCATTATGGTCAAAGAATATACACTGTATGGTTTCAATTTTTAAAAATTTAAGGTTTGTTTGGTGACTCAGAATGTGGTTTATCTTAATAAGTATTTTATAGGCACTTGAAAAGAATGTGTGTTCTACTGTCGTGGGGTGGAGTACTCTATAAATGTCAATTAGATCCTGTTGGTTGGTGGTAGCATTGAGTTCTATATTGTTGCTTATTTTCATTTAGCTGTTTTATCAGTTGTCAAGAAAGGGCTTTTGATGTCTCTAGCTATAATTGTGGTTTTTTGTACTTACCCATTCAGTTCTACCAATATTTGTGTCATGCATTGTAGGGAATATTCTTTGTTTATTTCTAGTATTGGTTATTTTTTTCCTTTAATATCTTCACAGTCTCATCAGAGATCTGTAAATTTTGTCTTTTCAAAGGACCATCTTCTGGTTTTCTTGATCTTTGTATTTTTTCTATCTCATTATTTTTCTTTCCTCTTTTTAAAAAAAATTTATTTTTATTTTACTGAGATCAATTTTCAGATCTTTTTTAATATATGAATTTACAGGTCTAAATTTTACTCTGCATATTGTTTCACTTTGTTTATTGTTTGTTTTTGTGTTGTTGGGGTTTTTTGGTAACAGCTTTGTTAAGATATAATTCATATACCATACTATTTACACATTTTAAACTGTACAAGTCAATGTTTTTTAGTATAGCCACAGAGATGTGTAACCATCACTACAATCAACTTTAGAACATTTTTATGATCTCAAAAAGAAATTCTATACTCTTTAACTATCACCTCTACCTCCATAGCCTCCAGCCCTAGGGAACCACTAATCTACTTTCTGTCTCATTAGATATGCCTGTTTGGGAGGTTTCATATAAATGAAGTATATGTGGTCTTTTGTGACTGCCTTCTTTTATTTAGCATGTTTTCCAGGTTCATCGATGGTGTAGCATGTATTAGTATATTTTTATGGCCTAATAATATTCTAGTATATGGGTATACTACATTATGTTTATCTATTATTAATCTGTGTGGGTTGTTTCTACTTTTTGACTCTTCCGAACAATGCTACTATGAACATTCATATATGTTTGCATGTGGAAATATATTTTCATTTCTCTTGAGTACATACCTAGGAATGGAATTGCTGAGTAAAATAGTAACTCTGTGTTTAACTTTTTGAGGAACTGCCAGACTTTTCCGAAGTAGCTGTACCATTTTACATTCCCATCAGCAGTGTATGAGAGGTCCAATTTTTCCACATCCTCACTATCACTTGTTATTTTCCATATGAAAAAATTATACCTATCCTAATGAGTGTGAAGTTGTATCTCGTTGTGGTTTTGATTTGGATTACCCTGAGGACTAGTGATGTTGAGCATGTTTGTTAGTCATTTGTATATCTTCTTTGGAAGAATATCTATTCAGATCTTTTGCCCATTTTTGAATTCAATTATTCTGCTTTTTATTGTTGAATTGTAAATCTTCCTTATATATTCTACAAGTCCCATATGAGATATATTATTTACAAATATTTCGTGGTTTGCCTTTTCACTTTCTTGATGGTGTCCTTTGAAGCAAAAAAGAAGCCCTTTTTAATTTTGAAGAAGTCCATTTATCTATTTTTTCCTTTGGTTTCTTGTGCTTTTGATGTCAGATCTAAGAAGGCTTTGCTAAATCCAAGGTCATGAAGATTTACCCCTTTTTTTCTTTTCTTTTTTTTTTAAGATTTTATTTATTCATTTGAGACACAGAGATACAGAGAGAGAGAGAGAGAGAGCATGAGCAGGGGAAGAGGCAGAGGGAGAGGCAGAGGGAGAGGGAGAAGCAGGCTCCCCGCTGAGCCAGGAGCCCGATGTGGGGCTCGATCCCAGGACCTCGGGATCATGACCTGAGCCGAAGGCAGATGCTTAACCATCTGAACCACCCAGGTGTCCCACTCCTACCTTTTTTTCTAAGAGGTTTATGGTTTTAGGTCTCAAATTTACAGCATGATCCATTTTGAATTAATATTTAAATATGGTATAAAAGAGACCCAAATTCATTCTTTTGCATGTGGATATTCATTTGTTCCCACACCATCTATTGAAAAGACTATTCTTTCCTGAATAGTCTTGGCACACTTGTCAAAATAAGTTGATTATAGATATATTGGTTTATTTCTGGACTTTAAATTCTATTCCATTGTCCTTTATGTCTGTCCTTATGTCAGTACCACTGTCTTGATTACTGTAGCTTCTGGTAACTTTTGAAATTGAGACATGTGAGTCTTCCAATTTTGTTCTTCTTTGTCAAGAGTGCCTTGGCTATTTTTGGTCCCTTGAGTTTCCATATGAATTTTCAGATGAGCTTCTCAGTTTGTACAAAGAAGCCTGTTGAGATTCAACAGAAATTGAATTTAATTTATAGATCAATTTGGAGAGTATTGACATCTTGACAATATTAAGTATCTTAATCTATGAAGATAGAATGTCTTTCTATTTATTTAGAACTTTAAAAAATTTCTTTCAACCATTTTTTGTAGCTTTTGGGTATAACTTTTTAAAAAAATTTTATTATTATGTTCAATTAGCTCAATCAACTTTTACATTTCTTTTGCTAAAGTAATTTTTTTGATGATACTATAAATGAAGTTGTATTTTAATTTTATTTTTTTGATTTTCCACTACAAATATATAGAAACACAGTTAATTTTGTATATTGATCTTGTATCCTGCAACATGTTGAACTTGTTATTAGCTTTAATAATTTTTTAGTGAATTCCTTGGTATTTTCTATTTATAAAATTAAGTCATCTGTGAATAAAGAAAGTTTTACTTCTTCCTTTCTAATCTGGATGTCTACCATCATTTTACTGACTAAATGTCCTGACTAGAATCTTCAGTACAATGTTTGTTTGTAGATGTCCTTTATCAGATTAAGGAATTTCCCCTCTATTCCTAGGTCACTGAGGGCTTTTATCATGAAAGAGTATTGTAGTTTATCAACTGTTTTTTTCTCAGTCTATTCAGATAATCATATGATTTTGGTTTTTATTCTATTGATATGGTTTATCATATTGACTGATTTCAAGATAGTAAACCAACTATGCATTCCTGGGATAAGTCCCATTGGTCATGGTGTATACTTCTTTCACATATTGATAGATTCTGTCAGTTAATATTTTGTTGAGGATTTTTACATTCATATTCATAATAAGTATTGGTCTATAGTTTTCTCTTTTTAAAATATTATCTCAGTCTAGTTTTGATATCAGGGTAAATACTGGCCTAATAGAATGAGTTAGGAAGAGTTCGTAAAAAATTGGCATTAACTGATTTAAGTTACTGCTCATTAGGGTGTTCTGTCACTCATAGCTAAAATACATCCTAATGTGTGTTTATTTACCTTCTTGATTATCTGTAACTTCATTCTAGAATGGCCAATGTTAGAAACAAGACCCAGGAAACTTTTTTAGGTCTTCATCCTCCTTCAATAGGACCCTTATTGGCAGGACTTTGGAGCACCCTCATTCATTATATTCATTGGATTATGGGTTTGTTAGCAGCAGAAACTATCTATAACCAAAAATTTGAAATAATGTCTCCAAAGAGATATGAATAATGCCAGGTTATCTTGCTATCCTCCCTTACTCCTGAGTCTTCACTTCTTTTTTCTTGACTAGACCCTGGTTTAACTCAGGCCAGTCCTGGGATGTATTCAGAATGCTGACAATTTAAGACCAATGATTTATCAGACCCAGTTGAAGCATAAAGTGATGGACTCAGGGTTCAAGGTTCAACATCTGGCTCTGTCACTTAAAAGCTGGATAAGCCTGAGTAAGTTCCTTAAACTCCCTAAGCCTGGTTTTCT
Source organism: Phoca vitulina (assembly GCF_004348235.1). Lineage (NCBI taxonomy): Eukaryota > Metazoa > Chordata > Mammalia > Carnivora > Phocidae > Phoca > Phoca vitulina. Next base: position 17,671,136 of record NW_022589738.1, on the reverse strand, counting down.
CATCTGTTAAAAGAAAATAGTGGCAATAATGCTTACATCATAGAGTTGCTGTGAGAATTAAATTATAAGTAAATATAAGTTAGGTATCTGTAACACAGTAGGTGCTCAATAAATTATAGTCAATAATGGTAGTAATTGAAATAATAGCCCTTGGACCTGTCCCAATTTTGACTAATTTCCAGCTAGACACAAGTAGCAGGATTCATCAGAGGGCAGTCTTCTTTCTTCCAAGTGTTGTCTCTTTGACAGTAATGACAATAAAGACAATAATTCTACCTCCAGGGATACTGAGTCATGTCATTTACCTGGCACTGCAGCACTTAGTATTTAAAGTAAAGCAGACTTATTTTAGGTGAACATTAATTGCCATATCACTCAACTTTCAAAACTGAGCTTCCAAAAGGAAAGGGTAACTTACAAAGAAAGTGGGAGGTAAAGAACTGCTTGAACATCAAATACTTTTTACAACACCATATTTTTATTAATTAAGTGCAAATGGATCAAAAAATACCACATAGATTGATTTCCTTTTAATACATAGAGGTTTAATAATTAAAGGACAGTCTTTGTAAAATCTGTTTGTTGTTCTGCCAAAACCTAAACATTTGCAAAGTGGTATGCAGTATCTGGATTCTCTAAAACACATAATTCTCATCTAGTATTAATCTAGCCCTTTAGAAAGTGCTATATCTTTGTGACTGTTCTCTCAAATGTGTAAAGAAAAGGTTTCCAAAACACAAAAGGAAATAAGTCTATTTGATAAAGTGCTTTGAAATTCCAATTCAAAAAGTAAATTTCTTAATAATATCTCACACAGGACTATTAAGCACTTCCCAAGAGGCAGCTCTTATGTTAAGCAATTTAAATGCGTATTTCAATTAATTCTCACAACATCCTTGAGAAACAAGTACTATGATTATCTCTACTTTCAACATGTGGAAATTGAGGCTTAGAGAGATTAGGTAAATTGTAAGAGCCAGGTCTTGAACTGAGGTCAGCAAAGCCTCAGCTCTTAATCACTAGAGCCTCTACTAAATGTGATTGTTTCATTTTAATGGAGAAGTTATTTTGTACCAGCTTTCATGTAGAAAGGCCAAATGAGACTAGTTCTGTCTATGTTATCTGTCTATGAAAATTCCCTTGGCTGCAGCCTGGTGTTCTCCATTAAGCCATACAGTTGAGGAGGTCTGCCTTGGTGTCTCTCATGTGTCCCCAAGTTCTCTAACCCCCTCCCCTACCCCCCAAATTATTTAGGTCAAGTCAATGAATGAGAAATTTGCCAAATTTACCAAATTATTTGAAAACCTGATTGATTTAACCATTTACATTTATAGAATTCAAATTGGCTTGGTGGTTGTAGCAGCTTTTGGAGATTTTTGTGCTGTTTAGGTTACTGGCACAAAGATTTAATTGAGTCTAGTTTTAGTTTTTCTGCAGCTGTTTTGCCATTGCCTTTCATCATGGATAAAGTTTAATGTATTCTAGATTTTTCAATACTTTGGATATATATGACCTTTCAAATTGAGAATTATTTGTATATTTCAAATTATAAGTGTTGCATATATCTCAAATATCAAGGATTTCAGAACCAAGGTAGAGGGCTTTGCTTATGTGACATTTTGAATTCAACTCCTTGTATTTTGTGATTAATTTATAGATTTTTTAACTGACTTCATAAAATGAATATTTTGCTTGAGAAACGAGGTTTCTAAGTTAATGTCAAGAACTGAGAAGTGTCTGGGATTTCACTCTCCTTGTAATCTAACAACTTAGTCTGCTAGTTTCATAGATGCCAGTAGAAGACACAAGGCTCCTAGGTCAGAAGTGAAGGACAATTTATTACTCAAAGAAACAGCAGTAGCTAGGATATCAGCATTTTTATGCAGGTTTCCTGAGCCCCATTTCCCACAGGGTGATGGGTAGACGGCCAGGTGATACTCCCACACACAGTGGGTTGCATTACAGAAGAATTCTGAGTTTAGAGAACCTGAATCTTCTTAAATGGAAAGTAAACATTCCTGCCCTTTGCTTAGGAGGGAGACACTGTCCACTACACAAATATCCTTGAAAAGATAAGGAAATAAGTCTATTTGATAAAGTGCTTTGAAATTCCAACAAAGGACAGTCTCATCTTGCATACAAGATGCTTATCTTGCTTACAAGATGTGCAGAAACATGAGAGACCCATGAAAATTGTCTCCTAATAGGCAGTTGAAAGTGCTCATTTTCTGAAATGTGAATCACACAAGAAAATGAGGTTCAACTGAGTCAGATTGGCAAATCTACTGCAAAATGGCTGTGGTAAAACGGCTATAGCAAATTAAAAGTAAAACCTAAGCTAAACTATATCAACTCAAATAAAACTTTAAAAAATCTTCAGTGGCTGCTGAACTGTCTTATTCAACATAGATTTCTGCAAATTTTGTACTAGTAAACAGAAACAATTTTTTGGTGAATCAATAATACTGCAATTGGCAATTCGTCACGTTAGCCATTGTGCAAGTTGCATTGATTTTTGGCAAATAAATCTTAGTTTGAATTGGCCTGTTTCCTAGGTCCACATTCAAAGTCCTATTCCCTATTAGATCTAATCACAACTAGCTATAAACTACGGTGCTAACAAAAAAAGAACATAGTTTATTCCTTTTTCAAGAATGTCTGCATTTTAACAGAAAACTTGACAAATTGGCAAATTCGACAATTTGACAAAATGACTCTGGCAATTCCCAGAGTAACTAATCTATATTGTTAAATTTTCTAGCTCTTAATGTATGCAGAAGTAGACATTTGGGCACATCATAACACATGGGATACAATTTTTCAACTTGACTGGAGTCTCTAATTTATTGACTTTTCCATCTCAGCCCAAAGGCTCCATTCTGCTACTTTTTTACTCCTTGTTCAGTTTAGCTCCTTCCATTCATTAATATATACATTCTCTTATGTCCTTTGCTTCTCTCCCTGTTACTTCAAATGGTCAGCACTAAAAATCCCAAACATTTGCCTGCTTTGTGCCATGTTCACAGAGCTGAGCTTTGCTAGAGAATTACACCATCAGACAAATTGGTATGCCTATAAATTGATGAATACCAACCCCAAATGGGCACTTAATAACATCTGGCATTCTTATCAAAAATCATATATTTCTTTCCTAAAATGGCTTTCCCATTGCCCACAAAGATATTTCACATTTTATCCACTCTTCAAATTTTCTCTGCCTCCTTCTCCTCCCTAAAAGGACCGCATTATGATTTTTGTGGACCCTAGACACTTTTGCTTCCGTGGGTCCCTTCTTTTATTAAAAAAAAAAACACCTAAAATTATGTTTTACCACTGAGCTGGTATAAAGACAAATATAATCCAAGCTTGATTCATTATAATATATTCATTGTTACTATATTCATTTTTTCTTCTGATTTCAAGAGAAATTAAAATTAAAACATTTTAATGGGCCCTTAAAAGTATTGTGAGTCCTAGGCAGGCACAGTGACTAACTACCATGTCTAATTGATACGTCAGCTTTGCTCCCCAGTATTTCTTCATCTGATGACCTTGCTTTTTATTTTATTTAGAAAATAAGTCAAAGATTCCTCATCTTGCCATCCAAAGCTTGGGAGAGAAACTTGGGCAGGAGATGTGGAATGGGAGCTGTCTCTATACAGCAGGGTTTCTCAACCTTGGCACTAGTGAAAATTTGGGGTGGATGATTCTTTGTGGTTGGGGACTGTCCTGTACATTTTAGGATGTAAAATAACATCCCTGGTCTCTATCCTCTACATACCAGTAGCATCTCCCCAGTCATGGCAACCAAAAATGTCTTCAGATATTGCCAAATGTCCCCTGAGAGGCAAAATAGCCCCTGGTTGAGAACTACTGCTATACAGGTATAGGTTGAAATCATGGCAGTAGATGAATTATCCTTGGGAAAGTGTTTAGAATAAGAAAAGAAAATAATAGGGAATTTCAACATGGAAGGGACTAGCAAAAGAAAAGAAACCACTAGAGAATACTGCCCTCCTTGTAACCTGGGGTGGACCTAGAAGATTTAGTTAGAAAGATTCAAATGTCTACAACCTCTTAGTGACATAGCTGGGCAAAGGATTCATAGAACCACCTACTGGGGCTATCTCAAAGATGGCAAATTTCCCACCAACAGGATGATTTGATGCATCCCTGACTAAAGATGAAGAGTTGATATGGACAGCCTCAGAATTTGCATGAGTCTCTGAGGTTTTGAGATAGTTCTCATCATTATAAAGAGGGATACTACAAAGATACTACAAAACCATAGGACTTGTTGAGTTTTTTAAATTGAAAGTCAGATCTATGACCTCTGTGGGCCACTTGGAGGTGTGTCAGATGCAACCTTCCTTAACAAACTCTGTTTCCTCACAGGTGTTACTCCCCAGTAACACCCCCCCCCCAAAACACACACACACAACTTCATTTCAGCATCTGCTTCTTAGAGAATCCAGCTAACATAAGAGTATAGTTTAATTCTTCCTTCCACAATATGGAAAATATATAAAATTTGTATTATCCTCAGTTCCCACATTGGTTTGGGTCTATAATCTTGTTTATATACATGAACACATGCTAAAGAGAATGTATATAGAATACAGAATTTTTAAGACCTGTAGCACAAGTATGCTTTCAACAGGAGGAACTGTAGCCTTTCATTTCCATATTTTACAATTTACCGTGTTATTTTTTTCCCACGTGAAGAATGTTTAACCTCACTTCGGTTTAATCCTCCTCACGAGATGACTAAACCCACTGCTGACATTCAAAGAAGACTGTGCTTGCAGTGGCTGAACAAGATTCTGTGGTCCTTCTAGGGTCATAATGCCCTTTCACTTGAGAAAGGGTAATTTATCAGTGGTAAACAGGATCATCTGTGCTTGTGGTACTCAGGTATGCCCCTATACATTGTGAACAGGGTGGACTCATGAAGCCCATCTATGGCCAGAACTGAAAACTGGCCAGGGCCACAGCAGTGCAGTGTACTCTGCTAGGTTTTGCATAGCCAAGAGAATCTTTCAACATGTTCCCTGTAAATCCTTGAAATATTTGGGAATCCTGTGGTTATTATTATAGTTGTAAATACCAACAGGCATGTTAATCAAAGGGTGCTCTGTCTGGCAAACTACCTTGAATTTCATTGACAATTGTTAAAATACTGTTTCAGTTGTGCAGTAGACAGAATTCTAAGATGGCCTCCATGTTCACCCTGTGTAATCCCCTCCCCTTGAGTGCAAGTAGAACTGGTGACTTGCTTCTAACCAACAAAATATGGCAAAGATGATGAGATCTCTCTTATATAATTACCTTGCAGTTTATATATGAGCCTTTGAGCAGACTTGCTTTCCATTCTCCTGATGACCTCGAAGAAGAAAGCTGCCATGAGTCCTATAGCCACAAGGAAATGAATCCTTTTAACATCCTAAGGGAACTTGGAAACATAAGCTTCCCCAGTCAAGCCTCTGATGAGAACACAGTTGGGCTGACACCTTGATTGTAGCCTTGTCAGACCCTGAACAGAAGACCCAGATAAGTGGTGACCAGACTCTGGACTTATGGGAGCTGTAAGATAGTAAATGCATATTGTTTCAAGCTTCTAAATTTGTAGTAATTTGTTCCACAGCAATAGAAAACTAGTACAAACTGTTTAAGTTTTTCTTGCTTTTTTCTTTCTAACCTCTCTCAGTGTTTATTGGAGGTTGTAAATCTTGTTTTCTGCTTGTTTCAGAGTAAGCCTTTAACATTTCTATGACAAGGCATACTATTTTAATACATTTTTGCTTTAAACTAGCAATGAAGACTGCAATATATTCAAACCCTTTACTATTATGAAACTGTGTTTTTGTCAAGTCCAGAAGCTGATTAATCAGAATAAAGTTGGCCTTATTCATATTTCACACTGACATTCAATTTGGCCTTCATCTCCTAAATGTTTCATTTGCATTCAATGATGAAAAACAAAATGAAAAAGAACCCACCCCCTTAAAAAAATCTAAGCAATATAAAACAGACTTTGACAAATGACTGATTGTCATCCAAGCCATCAAACACTTGGGTAGTATATTTTCACTGAATTGACTATTAAATGATATTTCCTAAATGAAGAAAGGGCAATTGAAATGTTTCAAACATTTAAAATGACTGTACTAGTGATTATTATGTAAGTAACTGAGTTTGGTATTTCAGTACTACAGAGAAGAAAATCAATTGCAAGAGAAATGTTTTTGTGCTGGTTTCATTGTTTGTATCCCTCAAGGGAAGGCTAGCATAAGTTATTTTATACACAGAATCATTTTCTAGAATGACCTTTTGGTATGTTTATTTTATTATTCTAGATAATGTGTAATGAACACATTTCAATATTTCTTTGCATAATGTAAAGCCCTCTTTTTTCTATTGTTTGAAAGGAAAATTATCCAAATTTCTTTTGAAAGAGCAAGTATGATCTTTCAGTAAGTAGCAGAAAGGGATTGTGTAGGTCAAACTAAAGAGGTTTGATATGAATTATAAATGTCCTGCAATATCTTTATCAGTCTATATGAGTGAATGTCTTATCTCCTTAGTCGGCCTTTTTTTCTTTCCTTTTTTTAATAGAAAGTAGATGGCTCACTATATTCACTTATAAAAAGCATCTCAACATGCCTATAATTGTAAAATTCTTGGGGAGTGAGTTAGTGTGTATCAGTTTACATCATCTTTTTATAGTACTTGAGATGTATCCTTCCTTATCAAGAAAAGCATATATGCTTTAGAAAACTTTTTCAAAGTAAAAGAAAATTGCAGAGCAAGGAAATTGTTGCACCAAAGAATGACTAAGAATACAAACTATTTTAGAAACACTCTAAGGTGGTAAGGTGGGGAAAACCAAGAAAAGGAGGAAATGCTACATGGTGAAGACCTCTAAAAGGATAGAGAGGTTTGAAGATTCTGGAGATAATCCAGAAGAGAGAAGATCGTAAAGCAGAAGAAAATAATATATATGATTTTTTTAAAGCTAAAAAAAGTTATGTTTTTGGTTTAAACTGGAGTAGAAATTAACAAATTATTTGTAGCACGTGGGTAAAAATATCAGCTATATCCTCCTTCAACCACCATTTTAGATTTAAAGATACTTTAATAAACACATGTCCCAATTTGTGGCCATCCAAAACTTTTGAACCACTAAGTTTGGGGAATGGCCCCCTTATAAGTCCAGTTTTTCCAACATAGAAGCAAGAAATTCACCCTCCCAGCCTGTCCTGAAGCTAGGCTGTAAACAGCTGTCTTGGACAGCCAATGAAGTGTACCATTTGAGATTTCAGTTTAAAGGAGACAAACATGAGGAGCAGAAATGGTGGAAACAATTCTCTGAAAAAGATGATGGCAGAGGCAATGGCTCTCAGGGACAATGGCAGCAGCTGTTCAGCATCCATTGCCAAGGGGCAATCTGTGGTCTGTACCCAGTGGCAGCAACAATGGAGGCCTTTCTGGAGCCATCCTGAAGTGCCATTTTACCATTGTTCCTCCCCATATATCTTCAAACCTGGGTCTCTGGTCCTCTCAGAGGGATAGTGAAACATCTCATACCTGTTAGGTATAAATTTGCTGCTTAACCAGCTATGGTGAATGCTCATGTTTGGAACCAAGAAATCTGACTGGTATGGATCCCTTTCCAAACAGAACAGCCCTGAAACCCTAGGTACAAGCGACTGCATCCACAGAGAGCATTTCTAAAATTTTTGTTGCAATTTTACTGCATCCAGAATCGGAAGAAATAGTGCCCTGGGGAAGTTCTTCGCAACTTATTAATTCACTAAAAAATTGGGAAATTAAAACACCTGCACATGAGTATACTAGGATAAGATAAATGCAATGCTAAGTTTTGTTTTGTTAGATGTAGAAAAATCTATTTTTAAAAATAATCGTATATAATCTAGTGGAAATAAGAAATGCCAGAGGTATGAATGAAACCAGAATTGTAGAATGTTGATAATTGCTGAATCTGGGTGACAGGCATTTCATTTACTTTATGTGTTTGAAATTTTTCTTGGGGCACCTGGGTGGCTCAGTCGGTTAAGCATTTGACTCTTGATTTCAGCTCAGGTCATGATCTTAGGGTTGTGAGATCGAGCCCTGTGTCAGGCTCTGTGCTGGGCATGGAGCCTGCTTAAGATTCTCTCTCTCTCCCTCTCCGTTTCCCCTCCCTCTCCCCCTCTAAAAAAAGAGAAATTTTTCTTCTGTCTTTTTTTTTTTAAAGATTTTATTTATTTATTTGAGACAGAGAGAATGAGAGAGAGAGCACATGAGAGGGGGGAGGGTCAGAGGGAGAAGCAGGCTCCCTGCCGAGCAGAGAGCCCGATGTGGGACTCGATCCACGGACTCCAGGATCATGACCTGAGCCGAAGGCAGTCGCTTAACCAACTGAGCCACCCAGGCGCCCAAAAGAGAAATTTTTCTTAATGAAAAGTTTAAAATAAAAAATCATAAATTAGTGAGTTAACATTAGTTGGGAAAATACGTGCTTCCTAATTTATCCTTAAAATGAAGAAGAGAGGCAAGACTACACCCTGTTTAGAGATTTGGATATCAGTGTTTGCCAAGCAATAGAACTGAGAAATTTTTGTAGAAGTAAGAGATAAGGATAAACTTACAGTTGATGCATCTACTTTTTAGGCCATTTTGACGTAGGTTTTTCAGGAATAGCACATTCAGCCAGTCCACAAATATTTTTTTCTCAGTTTTATTGAGAAATAATTGACATACATCACTGTATGTTTAAGGTATACAGCATGATATATGATACACAGCATGATGGTTTGATTTATATATACTGTGAAATGATCACCACAGTAGATTCAGCTAACGTACAGGTTCTCATATAGATACAATAAAAGGAAAAGAAAGAAAAAATTGTCCTTGTGATAAGAACCCTCAGGATTTACTCTTGTAACAACTGTCCTATATAACACACAGCAGTCTTAGTTATAGTCATCATGCTGTACGTTACATCCCTAGTACTTATCTTATAACTGGAAGTTTGTACCTTTTGACCCCTTTCCTCCAATTTCCCCACTCCCCACCTCCCACTTCTGGTAACCACAATCACAAGTCTGATCTCTTTTTCTATGAGTTTTCTTTTTAGATTTCACATATAAGTGAGATCATACAATATTTGTCTTTCTCTGTCTGACTTTTTTCACTTAGCATAATGCTTTCAAGTTCCATCCATGCTGTTGCAAATGGTAGGATTTCCTCATTTTTTTATGGCTGGATAATATTCTACTCTATATCACAATTACTTCTATTAGTGCCTGCCACATGTTGGCATTGTTTTAGATACTTGGGATACATCAAGAAATAAAACAAAAGAACCTTGCCCTTAACTAAAGTTTTTTCTATATTTTATTACATAAATTCTCAATCAAAGCTTTTTATACATATCTTCAGTCCATAAGCCTAATTAACTAATTTATAAATTTTAAAATTGTCTCCTATTTCTGTGGTTTAGAACTGTAAGATTTCATATTTGAAAAGAAGCTTAGATTTCATAAAATACTACTCCTCATTTTATTATAACTGATAAAATATTTTGGCTTTGTAGAGACTTTTATAAGTTACAACATACCTTCCTGAGACCCAGAGAGGGTAAATGACTTGCCAAATTTATACTGCCTATTGGTAGTTGAACAAAGACCTCAACAATTTGCATGTTGGTACTCTTTCTGCTATACCAAATTTTGCTTGCTTCAATGCAGTGGTCGTGGCTGACTGGAAGGACTTTAATCTAAAGATCCTATTATTTATACATCCTATTATTTATACATATGTTTTTCTTGAGTCCCCTGCTCTCTGTCCCCTTTCTTCTTCCTCTCTCATTGGCCCTAACCCTATCCTACAAATGACTAAGATATACCTTTCTCTTTGTCACTGACATCTTCATATGCTGCCATTCCTTAACCATTTTTTAGCTAGGCTCTCCGAATTCAGAGCCTTTAATCTTCTCTGATAACATCCTCTCTTCATTATTGTAAATAATTTGTCAGGACACGGTAGTCCATCTTTTACTTATCTACACATTTCAGATGTCTAGGTACCCAATAACAAACAAAGAATGGGGACCCCAGGGCTAACAATTCTACTGCTGTATTAAATGACTCCAAGGTTCTCTCCTACTTCTTAGCTCCACAGAGTATGTCCCCATCTCATGCAGCCCTAAGTCTGTTTCTGTCTTCACTGTATTATACAGACTCATGAGTGTATGTTCATCACATCACTAGTGTCTTAGATCCCTTAGAAAACATTGGAGTCTCAGGCTATACCACAAGTGCTTCCAACTGTTGATTTTTGCAGTATGTCTTTTTTTTAAATTTTATTTTACTATGTTATGTTAATCACCATACATCACATCATTAGTTTTTGATGTAGTGTTCCATGATTCATTGTTTGCGTAAAACACCCAGTGCTCCATTCAGTATGTGCCCTCTTTAATACCCATCACCAGGCTAACCCATCCCCTCCACCCCATCCCCTCTAGAACCCTCAGTTTGTTTCTCAGAGTCCATAGTCTCTCATGGTTCGTCTCCCCCTCCGATTTCCCCCCCTTCATCTTTCCCTTCCTGCTATATCTTCAACTGTTGATTTTTAACAATCTACCTATTTAGTTATTGTTAGTCCCCTGATATCTCTCTCTCTCCCTCTCCCCTCCCCTTTCTTCTCTCTCTCTTTCTCTCTCTCTCTCTCACACACACTCTCTCTCTCAATATGAATTATTCAGGTTATCTATTGCTGTGCAAAAAAATACACAAAAACATGGTAGCTTGAAGCAGTTTTTTGTTATCTCTCATGGTCCTGTGGGTTGACTGAGCTCCGCTAGGTGGTTTTGAATTCTCTCAGATCGTTGAAGTCAGACGGTGCCTGGAGTCTCAGAAAGCTCAGCTGGGCTGGGTGTCCAAGATGGCTTCTTTAATCACATGTCTAGGTCATCAGCTGGGATGCCTAAAACAGCTAGGGGCTTGCCAGGCATTTCTTCTTCCAGGCAGCCTCTTCATGTGGACACCTGAGCTACCTCAAAGCATTGTGGTATCGAGGTAGGCAGACTTCTTACATGGCAGCAGGCATCTTTTCATAGTGAGCGCTCCAAGAGATCCAAGTGGAAACTGTGAGGCTTCCTTTGACTTCAAAAGGAAGGGACTACACAAAGGGGTGAACACCAGGGGGTGCGTTTCATTGCAGTGGGGGCATCTTTGGTGACTAGCTACCACAGGAAGGGAAATGGAATCTACAGCTAAAAGTCAAGTTAGCTGTCAGTCCACCTGGCTGGCAGGACTCTATTTTTTAAACAAATATAATTGCCTAAAATACAGCCCTCATTTTTTGGTTAAGCATAGCAGATCCAGAGTTCCTTTTAATTAAACAAAAGAGAAAAGAGAAAAACTTTGAACTTAGATGACTTGCATCTCTTTAAACTCTATTTAATCTTCCATTTATTGGAGCATGTGATAATAACTCAGACTTTGTTCTGTCAGTGGCTGGAGGCAGACTTGCCACCATTCTAGAGCTGACAAGCCAAAACAGGTGAGCCCATCTTTCATGATGCACTTTGGTAGGAGTGATTACTGCCGAGCTCTGGGCTCGTGAACTACCTGTTCCCTTTCAGAGACACAGGCTCACCCACAGCCTGAAGCATGCCCTGTATCCTTTCAGAAATGGCGTATTGAACACGTGCAAGGAGATATCCAAAAGCTTTGCTTTCGAATGAGAGACATTTTGTGAAGTCTTTGGCAGCTTGCTGGCTGGCAAAGTCATCTGGCTGGCACACTCCTGCATCGAGTCATGGCACCACCACCTCTACTCTGGAGAGTTTCGAAATTTCAATTTGCACACCCTGTGAGATGTGAGTCATTCAGCTCGCAAAGGAGGAGGAGGAGGAGGCGACCATCTGCTAGTCATGAGCAGATGACAAATACTCTGCACTGCAAATTTCCATCTTCATTTCACAATATTTAAGTAAACACATTTTGTAACCATTTTTTTTTCAGAGTTCCTTAGTGCTTAAAATGGAATTTTTTTGGGTAAACAGTATATAAAAGCCACCTTCTCTCCTCTAAACAATTATATTACTAAAGTGACACTGAAGGCAACCACAGCAAAGTGCTGTCTGTTGAATGACCAGAGCAAAAAGAATACACATCTGAATTGAATGGTTAAGTCCCACGCTATTTCAGACCCACCGGGCTAAGTTTCCCGGTCTATGAGCGGCCATTCCATCATGCACAGCTCCACGCTGACCTCTACTGTCTGCCTGCAAGAATCCTCAAAATACCTCTCATGAAAGACAAAGAGTTTCCAAACAGCATCTATTTAATATTTCTGTATGCTGTGTTATGGGAAGGAAGGAAATTGAAGGAAGAAAAGATAGATGCTTTACCCTTAAATGAGGAGAGACTGATTACATCTATAAAATAACTGGGAACTAATGCAAGATCTAATTTTGTGCTAGTTTCAAGCTGTGCAACACAGCTCAAAGCGGAATTTATTCCTTTCTTCCCCAACTTTATCTAAAGAAGTTAACAGTATCAACAACAACAAGAATAGTAAAATAGAAATAGAAAATTGAGATTAAGGAGAAAAGTGCATGCCAATGTGCTAAACCTAAGGCTCAGTGTTTGAAGGTGTTTCAAATTTGGCCCTGGGCATCCTAAAAGCCAGAAGGAGAAAAAAAGAAGTAGGATGGATTGCCTAGACCTTGCAATTATGAAGGAGAGAGACTATCATTCCTCCAGTGGAATTGTTACTCTTGGTGTTAAATTCTGAATGAAATTCCCATGGGGCTCTTGTGGCATGTCCCAGGTGCTAGAAAGGCTCGCATGCTCCTTAGAATTTGTGCTGGTGGGTCGGAGCACTGGGTGTTATGCACAAACAATGACTCATGGAACACTGTATCTAAAACTAATGATGTAGTGTATGGGGATTAACATAACAATAAAAAAATTAAAAAAAAAAAAAAAAAAGAATTTGTGCTGGTGCTCCCGGAGCAGACTTAGTAGGGCGGCTTCAGCTTTTATGAGAAAGAAAAGGGTGTGCCATCGAGAAGATGAAAGACATCCTGCTGAGAAGCAGAGAAAGTGAGAAACGGACCTGCTGGCAGCCAGACCATGATGTTCTCAACTAACATAAACAATGCTGGGACAAGGCCACTCCATGATCATACTTGGAACAAGATTAGGATAAAGCCACTCAGCAATCACAAAAATGACTAAACATCCTCTTTCTCTGACTAACATGAGTGACTGCTGTTCTGTTCCTTTACCAATGACAACTCCTGACTTGTTTGCTTTAAATGAAAACTATTAAGGTACCAAAACACTGAATTCCCCTGTTTCTGGAAAGCACCCAGTGGACCCTGCTGCCCCAATCCCTCCTGAGAATTACTCAAAGTAAACCCAATCCCAATAAGAGGCCCCTGCCCACTCCCCCTTTCCAAGATGCTCCAGGATTCATCTGGTACATGTTATCCCTTGCTGCAATTAGCTCAACAGTGAGTAGTGTGTTCCTGGAGGTCTTTGGTTGGTGGGTCTTACTAGCAGTGAGCACTACACAGTGAAAGTGATTCTAGGAAGGCCTAAACTTAGTTTTGTTAGTATTTTCGTTCTCTCTCCTGTTCAAGGACAGAGTACACAGCGTCTAATGGAGGAGAAGAATGGCTTTTTCTTTAGACAAACTCCTTTAAATATTCCTTTGCTTGTCTAGGCTTTCAATATGAGGTCAGTTGCAGATAGTTGAAGATCATACTCTCTTTGAAGGACTGAGAGAATGAGCTGGTATTGGGTTCCTGGTTGAGAGCAAATCAATGTGCTCTGGGTAATCCCTGACGAATCTCTGACCTACACAAATATTTCTCCATTGTAGCAGACATTGTCATTTTTCTGCCCAGGACCCTCTTATTTCTTCTACTTTTTCTATGAATTCTTCTCCCAGCTTCCGTGTCCTTTGGCTTCTAACAACCCATACCAAACCTGGACACAGAGAAGTGGAAATGCCTGAGAGTTTATGTCAGCCACCACCCTTTACCCCGAGGCCCTTGGCCAACGGCTAGAATGGCAAAGCTCAGCTTTCTTCAAGTTATGTCAACTCTCAGGTATAATTTACTCTCCAGAGTTCCCTGAAGGATCAGCTTGAGGCTGGGACTTTGGCTTGCTCAGCTTCTTTCCCATCCCTGTCTTGTTTCTCCACTGTCTCCCCTGGGGGCACTTCCTTAATGAATCGGTTGCACAGAATCCTCATCTCAAGCTTTGCTTCTGCAGAACTCAACCTATGACATTCATCTAGCCCTCACTATATCCCTACAAAGTAGGAATTATATTCTAATTTTTCAGATGAGGAAAGAAAGGCTAGAGAGGTTATGAGACCAGCTCAAGGTCACACAGCTGGTTAGCAGTTGTCTAGACCTAAAATCTTCATCTCTATCACCTATAAGGTTAAGGTGCCCCCTTTCTACTATGCCTCACTGCCTCTCCTTTGAGGCCCTGTATTGGGCCTTACCGCCCATCTGTGGGCATACAGAGGGAAGGTTCTGATGCATGGGGCAGAAAGCAAAGACCCAAATGTCTTCTGCCAAGCATCTGATGTTTAATAGAATGTTAATGCTGCCATCTGGGGCATAGTTTTTTTTGGTCCGAAGTATGTTGACATTCCTCCTCTGACTTCTGGACAGATCACCTCATGCTGCTTATGGTAGATAATCATTCCTCCCCCATAATCTACCACCTCTCCTAGCCTTCATGAGATAAACATCAAAGTCACGGCCCCAAAAGAATGCATGACTTCCATCCCCTTCACCATACATAAGGGTCACGAATGAGTCCTGGGTGGCCTTTCCTACCTGTCACCTCAGAAAAACAGGAGTCACCCTTAAGAACACCCCCTATGCTAGTGACTTTCATTGTGAGGCTACCTTTTCAAATTAGGGTTTACTTGTGGAAGGAATACTACTTACTACTTCAAAACGTCTCACAGCCGAAGTTGCTCTTGGTCTCGGACTTCCTCTCACCTCTCATAGACACTACTGAAGGGAAAGGGTGAGGCATGGCAGCATCTGCCTCCCACATTCCATTGCCAGCATCACCCAGGAGGGTTCGTTGTTGGCAAAAGCTAGGAGGTGAGAAAGTTCACAGAATCTCAGAGCTAGAGGGAGTTTTAATTCTGACTGATGCAGGAGCAGGCATTCCCCCAACAGTAGACCAGCCATGGGGCTGTGTTGCTATGACCAAATACGTTCACTGGCAATGAAGCTTGCCAGCGGGCTTCACAGGGAGACTTTCCCTCTCCCTGTGCCAAGAAGTGCCCCGCACTGACCACTAGGTGAAGTCTGAGAAAACAGGAAAATTACAGAACCCAGAACTCAATGAATATGTGTGTGTGCATGTGTGTGCGTGTGCGCGCGCTCCCACACACTAGGACAGAATGGGTTGGAAAACATAAATAAAGGTGCGATGTATTTCCACTTCCCCGAGCCTTATTCTTAACCACCACGCTACTCTATTACCTCTCTAGGATTTTCATCAAAAGAGCCTATTTCTCTCTTTACAGAAAGATTCAGGGTTGGTCTTACTGGGGGGCAGAAGACGAAGCACAGTGTAATTTGAGAGGCATCGGGGTCTGCACCAGCGCCTGAAACTCCATCCTTAGCTTCAGTCTTTTGGGTTAAGGTCTGCTTCCAGAAAACTCTGCTTAACATGAGGAGGGCAACAAACAAACCCATAGTCATTGACACCTCAGAGCCCTATGAGAATTCATTTACCAGGTTAGCAAACATAACACCAGATCCAGAGAAACAATAGTTATTCATGGTTGGGGATAGAAGAAAGTTTGTATTCTGGGGAGGGCCCTGGTCAGAAAGTGGGGACTAGTAAAGGACTAGATGGAGGGCAGAGGGCAATGCTCCATGGTGGGGCCCTCATGGCACCTCCTCCCCAGGCAGGGTCTGTATAGCCATGAAAAGTTTAAGACAATGTCCTGGGGCCAAAACTATGCAACCTGACCTGGAATCCTATGTGAAGGAACACAAACTACCCTCCTGGAACCAACAGAAGTGTCTCCCCTCCCAGAACCTCCAAGCTTCTCTTCCCTCCAGGAGTCCTTGGTTGGATCTCAAGGCCAAACCACAGGTGGAGCTTTCTGTGCAGCACAAGGCCAAGGCCAGCCTGTCCAGTCACTCTTCAACCAGCCTTCTCCAAATTCCTCAGCCCTCATGCCTCTGCTGTTTTGCTCCGAAAGTAAAAGACCAACCTAAATTTTTTTTTTAGCCCAAATTTATTGCACAAAAAATTAAATGTGAAGTCTATGGTTTAGGCTCAGCCTTGACAAACAAAGATTCATGGAAAAAGCTGTCTCTAGTCTGATTTGTTACTTTCATCACTCTCTGAAAATGCAAAATACGAGATGATCTGGCTCTCATCCCTGGAAAGCAAGACTTGGTGAGTCCCTAAAGCATTAAACCATTAAATCTGGGTGGGGGAGGGGAGAAGGGGGGAGCAATCTGCAAAAACTTACTTCTTCATCTCCCTAAGAAGCATGTACAGAATATGAGTCTTTACTAATTTAGTAGACAGCAAGGGACTCAAGAATTTGGGTTAGGTGACACAGAATTAAGGAGCCCAAAAGAAAGGATGTGTGTGTGTGTGTGTGTACGCGTGGAAGTGTGCACGTACACTACACTATTAGAGCACTGCAATCAATATTAGTCAGAAAATCTACCACAACTGTGCCTGCAGACTTGATCTACTCATTTCTTCTCTCTGGCCTGTTTCCTCATTCTCAACAAGGAGATAATACCTGCCCCGTCAACCTCAAAATTAAATGGAATAACTTCCCTCAAGTCTTGAAACATACCAGTGTTTCCGTAGATAAATGTAAGGCAACATTACTGGGAAATCTCTGGGCATAAATGACTAATTGGCTGAAAGAAAAGAAACTCCAAAGAATTAAAAGCAATTTAGTTCAATTGCAACAGGTACTAATGTGAACAACAAATATTTACTGAGTACTTACTTTGTACCAGGCATTTCCCTGAGTGCTATATAAACATTACCTCATTTAATATTCACAAATCAAGGAGGTAAAGACTATTACCATCTCCAGTTTACATATTTAGAAACTGAGGCATAGAGAGATTAAGTAACATGTCCAATATCGCACAGCTAATGGGTAATAGAACCAGGATTTGAACTGATGCTTCCAGATCAGGAACTGTTGCTTCACAGATCCTTAAGTCATCTGCAAGTATCTATAGGAGTAAGAACACTAGTTAATAAGAACAATAAAAACAATTATTATTCCTACATGATATTATATAGTGCTAGGTGCTTCATTCATTATCTCATTAACATGCTTGCAAAAAATGGAAGCACAGCCAAGGTACATAATTCTGGAGGAGGGTTGTATCAGGGTATGCCACTTATTAAGAATGTGGCCTTGGGCAAATTAATTAACCTGTGCGTCTCTTTCCTAATCTGCAAAATGAAGATAAAAATGGTACCTACTTCCTATGGTTATAATGAATTAAATGAGTTAATATTTGCAAAGCCCTTAGGATAGTGCCTGGAATGCAGTCAATGCTATGTGTGTTTGTTAAATAACTAAACTAAACTAATAAATAAATAAATAATACTCAATTCATTTTTGAGAATTATATGTGTGCTCAGCTTATATCCATGTGTTGTTTGTAGAAAGAATGTAGAATTCTCTGAGACGAAAGAGTATGTGCAGAGCTGATTACAGATAGCTCTGCATGTCAAGTGTTGGCTAGAAGTTCAGCCTCGTAGTCTCCTCGCCTTCCTTTCCTGCAGACCCAGCAAAGGCCTCTGCTCATCGGTCCCCTCCAGGACCGTGTACCAGAGAGGGCTGCTCTCCCCTCTCCTGTTCTCCAAACTATACGAAACAAGCCACTGCTGGCTCAACCTTCATCACAGTTGCTGTCCATTCCCTGCCAATGTCCACCTCTGTTCTGAATAGGGAGCTAGAGCAAGCCCTGTGTATAGGTCCCCTCAGAGAAGAGCCTTGGCAGGCTGAAGAGGCAGCAGAGTGGGTGTGTTGGAAATGACTGAGGCAGTGTCTTCAATCAGTTAGTGCTCAGGAAAGAGCAAAAGAAAATAAACCACAAAGGTTGCCACCACTAGACAGGGACAACTGAGGGACTGTCAGGGAAATGAGAAACCAAGGGAGACAGGAGGTACCACCAAAGGGATAATGAACCAGAGGAAAACCACAGGAAAACCACTCCCAAATATTTCTCAAATCCCTTTCTGCATGTACATATGCATCACTCTTTCATATAGAAGTCCCTGTTAAGTCACCAAATCCCCCCAAATAGGGGGAACACCCAGATTCCCTGGAGAATCATTAGCTGAAGGTCATGTCCACACTCAGGACATGTCAAGAACATTCCTGCAAAGTGCACCTCTCAAAAGCCTCTTCCAGTACAAGTTCCCCAACATACCCACTGTAATGGAAGGGAAAGTAAAGACTCTGAAAAAATATTATTTCAAAGAAAATTTTACCCCCCACCCCTGCCACACACACACCCTATCACCACCAAAAGTCAACTGAAAGCCAGATGGGAGCCTTTAAAAAGATGCTTCCCCAACTGCTCAGCCTCTCTGTTGCCTCCTTCAAGATGAGTTCTGCTGAGTTTAACTTCCATCTCCCTATCCAGAGCTCCCTCCTTGAGCTTTATACCTCAGCACTCAGAGGGAGGCTGCTTGCCGCCCAGGGATTGCCCTCCACCTTGGAACTACTTTCCCTGAACTGTTCCTGCCCCAGAACTTTCCATCATACCCAGCCTCGGTGAGGTACCCCGGTCTATCACACAGTCCCCCACTCTCTCTCGGCCAGGCTCTTCCTGCCCCAAAAGATGATGCCTAATTACTAAATGAAACAATTTAGGGAAAATTTGACATGGCCTGTTGGGTCTCCCTTCTAGAGGCCTGCATTGAAAGCTGGGACCTCTGGAAATGCCACCAACTTTATCTCAAGGGATATGTCAAGGGATAACTGGGATGGACTGCTGCTATCCCTAGCAGGTAGCTGTTGCCCAAGCTTCAGACCCTGTTTGTTCTCTGAGGACAGGGACTAGGTCTAGCTTTGGTATCTTTTGTGATTTGTTTTCTTTTGATTTCTCCTAAGGCTAGGCTCATAGGGGTATCTTCTTTCCTGATACTCTAGGACATAGTAAATAGCATAAATTGGATTGTTCGGTGTTTTTCATATAAGGATAGAAGCTGTATTTCATATAGCCAGAGAATGAACTGCATACTCTTGTTATTCCAGCTATTTAGCCGATGGTAATAGAAGGGGTTTTTTCCATCCTTCTCAGCTTTGAATCTTGTCTTGAACACTAAATACCTAAGTGACTTTATGTCCGTAAACTTGTTTCCTCATCTATTAAATGGGAATTTAAAATGTCCACATTATTGGATAAGTGAAGATTAAATAAGTACTTGCTACATAGTAGGTGTTCAATAAATAACTGTCATATCCTCAGCCTTTAATGTCATGCCTGGACTCTTGTTGGCATTTCATAATGCTTGACGCAGAAGGAACCTAGAGATGGCGATGAAGGTTTGTTGGATCCTTATCAGAGTCATGCCACATGGGCAGTATGCCAGCCTGTTTCTAACAGAGAATGTGCCTACATTGCTCTCAAGGACGTGACTACTTTTCTGTTCCCTGGTGAAGCCATTGTCCACAGCCAGAGGCAGGAACTAGAGTATTTCTCTGCTCTGATTTCCAGGAAAGGTGAACAACATCAGGAGTAATTAGCAGAAGCCAAGGAAGAGGTCTTTGGGATCCACCTGCAGAAGATTCATCTTGAAAAAGAAAGACTTGCTTCCATAATAGCTTCTGCTTTATAAATGCCTTTTCAAATGACTTCCATTTGACTGAGGAAAACCTTTCAGCTTTCAGTTTTTTTTCTTCAGACTTCTGACCTCTCACCTACTTTGAATGATTCACTCAGGCTATTCATTGCCCTGGAATGTTGGCTTTGGCAAAGGACCGCAAGGCTCTTAAAATAAACACAACTGGGCTTTCATCTTACGGTGATCGCTGCTGGCTGCATATTTCACACACTGTATGGCAGGATATGTTAAATTAAAATCATAATCTCCCAAGTGAAATCCAGGGCCTGGTTAAGCCACGCGAGAATTACTCATGCATTTACTTCCAATGAAGTGTATGAGTAAGATCTTCAGCCATTAAGTCTCCCAGGTAATAGTCTCATCCCCTCCCAGTTATCCTAATCCACAATAAATTAAACCCATCCAGAGCAATGTCATTTGGAAAGGAAGGAGTCAAAGCCAACACCCTGTCAAAGATGTAGGTCCTGGAGAGGTGAGTTTGTATTACGTTGTCAGTTCTTTCAAATTTTAACTTAAATCCTGCTAAGTCAATATACCCAACCCATATGGATACACAAAATATTCAGCATTATGTTAAATGTTCCAAGGAGTTCAAAGCAATATATGACACCAAGCCTTCAGGAGCTTAAAGTCTTGTGGGTGATCAATAAGATTAACATGCAAAAAAAAAAAAAAAAAAATAGTAACAAAGGCCAGGTGCAAGGCAGTAGTGGAGGAAGCAAAGGCCTTTCTCCAAGTGGGCTCTGGGGCCTGACTTCCCACAGGTATGTGATTGCAGAATAAACCTTTGATTTAGAGTATCTTGGTTTCCTCACCTATACAATGGAGAGTGTTACACTAACTTCACAGAGTGGGGTTGTTATGATTAAATAAGATAAAGAAGATAAAACTGCAATGTACAATATCACCTATTATGATCTGTGATAAAGCAAGTGGAACAACTTAAGAAATAAGTCCAGGGGTGCCTGGGTGGCTCAGTTGGTTAAGCGCTGGACTCTTGATTTCGGCTCAGGTCATGATCTCAGGGTCATGAGATTGAGCCTTGCGACGGCTCCATGCTGGGCATGGAGCCTGCTTGAGATTCTCTTTCTCTCCCTCTCCCTCTGCCCCTCGCCCTCACTCTCCCTCTTTCTCTCTAAAAAGAAAGAAAGAATTCCAATAAAGGTTATTTGTTGGGGCGCCTGGGTGGCTCAGATGGTTAAGCGTCTGCCTTTGGCTCAGGTCGTGATCCCAGGGTCCTGGGATCAAGCCCCACATCAGGCTCCCTCCTCAGCGAGGAGTTTGCTTCTCCCTCTCCCTCTGACCCTCCTCCTGGTTTGTGCCCTCTCTCTCTGTGTGTCTCAAATAAATAGATAAAATCTTTTTTAAATAATGTTGTTATCTGGGGATAACAACATTGTTGCCTTCCCTTGTTGCCTTTATTTTTATTTATTAATTTATTATCTAGGATTGTCTTTATTTTTTATTTTTTATTTTTTGGAGCGAGAGCTCACATGAGTGGGTTGGGGGGGTGGTGTCAGAGGGAGAGGGAGAGAGAGAATCTTAAGCAGGCTCCACACCCAGCGCAGAGCCCGATGCAGGTCTCGATCTCATGACTGTAAGATCTGAGCCAAAATCAGGAGTTGGTCGCTTAACCAACTGAGCCACCCAGGCACCTTATCTGGGGTCACCTTTAAATGGTAGTGAACAAATAAGTTCCCAGGCTGTAAACTTCTTGAGGACCAAGACCATTCCTTTTTTGCTTTAAATGTAGTTTATACCTTGGTTAGTGTCTGGTACATAGCAAGTGCTTAATATATTTTTGTTAAATTAATGAATTAATTCTGAAGTATAGTTAGATTACATTTGTTTTCAATACAGTAGCAAGAGAGGCCCTACCTTTCAGGCCTCCCAAAGTTTCCTTCTCATTTATATTATTTAGAGAATTTAAAAGGTAAAACTGATGCCTTTAAAAGAGCCTTTGCCCTGTCAGCTCTCTTGAGTTATGGCTAATAGCATATCCCTAGGCACCATTAAAATGGGCTTTTCTGGGTCTGGCCAGAACAAAGTCACAGAAAAGAGTTTTCCTTAACCCGAAAAACCCCCAATGGGAAGAGCTTATGAAAGGCCCTTTGTGCTTCAGTTTAGCATAGTGGCTAAAACAAGACTGAAAATGCATCCGGCTTCAAGTGGCTGAAGATATTCATCCCACAGTATACAGACTAGATGAGTAGTAGTCTCAGTAGGCTCATGGGCACATGCCCAGGCAAGCTATAGAGTGAGGGACATTTGCCCATCACGCATGAGATTCACTATCTTGTTTACGAAAACAACAACATCAAAATATTTATAGGGTTGGGGTGCCTGGGTGGCTCAGATGGTTAAGCGTCTGCCTTCGGTTCAGGTCATGATCCCAAGGTCCTGGGATCAAGCCCCACATTGGGCTCCTGACTCAGTGGGGAGCCTGCTTCTCCCTCTCCCTCTCCCTCTGCCTCTCCCCCTGCTCATGCTCTCTCTCTCTCTCTCTCTCTCTCTGTGTGTCTCAAATGAATAAATAAAATCTTTGAGAAAAAAAAATATTTATAGGGTTAAAACTGCTATTTTTCCTTCTCCTAAATGGAATGTGCTTCTATTTCCTCTGGGCCATTATAAAGGGAAACAGATACACAGTGTTTAGGAAATGACAGACTTTAGAGAAACAGGAAAACATAAAATACCTTAGAACAGAATGATTTTCCCATAAAGAACCATTACCTTCACCAAGTGAAACACAAAGCAGCAAGACCTTTCCCCAGAGACTGGCAAGCAAAAATGAAGGTCCCTCTGGGGTGACATCGTGTTATGATCATCTTGCAGATGACAGAGCTCACAGTACAAACAGACATTTGTGAGGCACACAATGGTAGGAACAGAGATTCAGAGAAGCATGTTTATCTCCTCCTCTTTCCTACTTACGTGCATCTTACACCTGCCTCTGTACATATGGGGTTGATATTGCTCTTGTTTATTAGGTTTGGGGAGTTATGTCCCTGTGTGTGTATTCGTCTATCCCATTTCTGCAATGAGGCTGTAAGATCAGAAGTTCTGTTCTTCTTCCTTTCAATTTCCACAGTACTTTCTTACACCTAGTACTGTTCACAAAAGTACTGTAAGAATGACCTAGGGGAACAATCATATCAGTCAGGATCCCAGCAGGAAACAGAGTCCAACTCATAAGATTCAAATGAAGAAACTTTAATGAAGGGACCACCTACTGGCCTATGAGAACAAATAAGGGATATTGAGGCACCGAGAGATTAGCACAGCAGGAAGCCCTTACCATGTGTAGGCCTGAAGAGAATATGGGAAAGAAATAGAACCCTGTGGCAGCTGGCACATGGAGAAGGGAGGGGCCGTCCAGTGGGAGCTGTGGTCATAGAAATTCTCAGTTCCTGTCAGAGAAGGGAGGGAGCATGAGGCATACCTCTGTGTGTTCTCATTCTGTCCTCCTATCTCACCCTGTGCTTCCCATTGACCAAACCCAACCAGAGCTTGGGGTAAGAGAGTTTAGTGATGCAGTCCATGGGGAGCCTCCTCTCAGATTAAAGAGCATGGCAGAGAAGGGTAGAGAATGGAATGGGTGCTGGAAGGGAGGGGTGGTAACAGAGAATAACCCTCACACCAGAGACTTCAGTGCTTCCTCTGTTCAGCCACACTATCATAGTGTTCTTTTTTTTTTTAAAGATTTTATTTATTTATTTATTTGAGAGAGAGAGAGAGAGAAACAGCATGAGAGGGGTTAGGGTCAGAGGGAGAAGCAGGCTCCCCGCCGAGCCGGGAGCCTGATGCGGGACTCGATCCCAGGACTCCAGGATCATGACCTGAGCCGAAGGCAGTCGCTTAACCAACTGAGCCACCCAGGCGCCCCACTATCATAGTGTTCTGACTGTAGTAGGGCTCAAAACCCATTCTAGGGCAGTCATCAAAGGTGAGCAAGAGACGACAGAAAGAGTCCACAGAATACTGGTGTCTGGGTAGCCCTTTGTTGTTGCTTTTAATCTTCTCTGCCAGTCTTTGTTTTCTTAACTCTTCCTTCCTTGACTAGAACTGTTTTTTGATATTTGTACTGATCCTCGGCCCCCACCCCCACTGAGAATGGGCCCAGACTATGGACAGATTGGTCAAACTTCTGGATTTCACCTTTATCTCTAACAATGTGAAGCATGGACCAGATGCCCCCAGATTTTTTTCCAACTGTAAAATAAAGCAAAAAATAAAGATATATCAGCCTTTGCTTGCTAAGATTGTTAAAGGAAGGAAAAGGGGAAAATAGGGAGGGAGAGATGAAAATAAATGATGTTGAAAGGGAAGGAAGAATAAACAGGGATAGCTGAAGTAATTGTTTGGAAATTGTGTGTTTTTATGGAGCTTTTAAATCTCTGGTAACAGTTAGTGAAACTCTTCAGGGTGTGTATGTGGGAGTGGGGAGGGGGAGGGAGTACTCATTAAGCAAATTGAAGCCATTACATTTCAAGTCTACTTTTCCCAGCAATCCAAAATTTCTTTTAAAGCAGTTAAACCTTCAAAACTGCATGAGATCAGTTATGGTTTAGTGAAGATTTTGTAGTCATTACTGATCATATCAACCATTGGCCAAAGAAGCAAGGCAACCTTTACTTTTCTGAGAACCTGGATATCTATTTATTTTATAAGCAATAAAGTGAAAGGGAGCCAGTCCAGCAATTCCTCTCTAGTAGTCAAAAATAGAATAAGTGGGGAAGGGGAGATTTAAGCATAAATATCTTAAGTTCCTTTAAATCACTTCACTGTTTGCAGAACAGCTTGAAGACATATCCAAGCTCGTTTGTATGATGCTGCTAGAATATTACTGTTCTCTCCTATGAATCCCTGAATTCCTTCAACATCCCATTGCCAGGGAAACTCTAGGCATTTATAAAGAGTCATCTTGTATAATTACCATACTCATCTTCCTTCACTCTCTAGATTATGGTAGGAGACACTTGCTAAGAACCTCCAGGGTATCTGATACCTTCCCAGTAACATTCCCCTCACTGTATGATGATTATTTGCATAACCCTCTGACATCTCCATCACACAGTGGGCTCCCAAAGGGCAGGGCTATATCAGTCTTGCTCACCATTGTGCATAATGTTTGGCACATAGCACAATAAGTGTTCAAAATATTTTGTGAATAAATGGAATGAATGAATATTTTTGCCTTCTCTCCTAGGGCTTAAGTCTCTTGAGGTCAAGAATCCAGCTAATCTAACCAAGTTTCCTTTATTCATCTCAGGACACTGGCTCAAACCCTGTCAATAAAAAAAACAAGCATTTTTGTATAGCTAACACAAAGCTGCTCATATATCCATCTATTTGTTTCACAAATATTTATGGAACATCTACTATGGGCCACGTTTGTGCTTGGTGCTAGAATAGAACAGTGAGCAAAACTAGAGAAGCTCACTGCCCTCATGAAGCATGCATGGAGTTTTATGAGACAGATATTAACAAGATAATCATACAAAAAAATCAGAAATGCAAAGTAAACTATTCAACTGGCAAAATTTAGATTGTTAAATAATGCCAAGTGGTATGTGGATGTAAAGATTTAGGAATCTTTATGTTCTAATGGTAGAACTGCGGATGGGTACATTCTGGAGGGACCTAGAAGTACATGATCAACGTAACTGTACTTATGCCATGTGGTCCAGCAATTCCCAAATAAATTGTTGTATGGGGCCAAAGGATATGGATAAATAGACAGATACCTATTCATTTCAATATTACTTGTGGTAGTGAAGAGTTAGATGCAAACTAGCCTCTATCTAGAAGGAAGGATAGGAAAAATGTAATAGATATATTCCATGGAGATGCCCAATAGTTGGAAACAAAGGACTAGATCAGGGGTCAACAAACTATGGCCCATGTGCCAAACATGGCCTGCCTCTTGTTTGTTTAGGGTTTTTTTGTAAAGAAAATTTTATTGGAACGTGACCATGTCCATTTGTTTATGCATTGTCTATGGCTATTTTCACACTACAGCAGCAGAGTTGGGCTACAACAGAGAATATATGGCCTGCAAAGTTGAAAATATTTAATATCTGACCCTTTACAGAAAATGTTTGCTGATATCTGGACTGGATACACATGTAGAGATATGGACAGATCTTAAAAACATACTGCTGGGTTTAAAAAATAAAAAACAGAATGCTATATACATCACTGGTTTTCAAACTTGGCTACATATTGAGATCATCTGGGGTAATTATTTTTTAAGTAGGCTCCATGCCCAGTGTAGAGCCCAGTATGGGGCTTGAACTCACAACCCTGAGATCAAGAATCTGAGCTGAGATCAAGAGTCAGACACTCAACTAACTGAGCCACCCAGTCGCCCCTCATCTGGGGTAATTTAAAACTTGTGATGCCTTGGTCTTATCCCAACAGATTCTGATTTTTCTATATGGACTACAAATTGGTTGTCAGATTAAAGCAACACTGGTGATTGCAAAATACAGCCAAGTTCGAGAACCCCTCAGGTGTGTGTGTGTGTGTGTGTGTGTGTGTGTATGTGTGTGTGTGACAAATATTTTTTGATTGCACACAAAACATGAACACAAAAAAATAATACACATTTTGGGAGAACACTAATGAACTAAAAGATACATATTAAACACATTAGAATAATTGCCTATGGAGAGAGAGGAAGAATGGAAATTATATATATATAGGTATACATATGTAGATATATACGTACATACTAGAGATGGACTTTGCATCAACCAATGATGTTAACATGCAATGGACTGAGAAATATAAGTCAACCCTCTTCAGGAGAATTCAAAAAATAAATGCTAACAATTGCATTGTTAAATAGTGCATATATTTAAATGTTTACTGGATATCTCCTCAAGGGCATATTTGATTCAACTAGCCAAAAATTGACCTCATTGACTTTCCCCTCAAACCTGTGCCTAAAGAAGCACTTCTGAAATGATGAAATAAAGAAATTCAGAAATCTCCTCCATGAAAACAATGACAATATTGGAAAAACTGTCAAAATCAATTACTTCAGAACTCTGGAAATTAATTCAAAACTTGCAACAATTCAAAGGCAATTTATTTCAGAAAAAATGGCTGAATCTCAGAAAGAACAGTGAACTTTATGGCATTTTAACTTGACTTATACCCATCCTCATTTCCCCAGCTTTTCAGTAGTCTTAGAAAACCGGAAGCCTCAAAATCACAGTAGCTGTAAAAACCATCAGCCTAGCAGCAACTGGAAGAGGCAGGACAGATTTGGAGCTCCTTTAAAAGATCCACCTCCAGGAAGTTATCACTATTTGACCTGGCTGGCAACTCCCTAAAAACTTCCAACCACTGAGTTTGTTTTTATTTGACCTGACTCAACTCACTCAGCAAGGAAAACTTTATCCCCCAAAAGTTTGTCAAAAACAATCAGTGGCAATTATTTAACAGCATAGTTGCTGGAGGCAGTGATACCAATTAGGGCTATCATCAAGGGGATAGCCAATAACCTAAAAGGAAAATCTGGGAAATGAGATGTCTACAGGGGGTCTTGAAAACCTCTGACATATTTCCAGGGATCTAGAAAGCCCATGCATATGCAGGGTTGCACACATGCTCAGGAAAGACTTGAGAAGACCCTAATATCTTACCTCTGTCTGAACTTGAAACTCTATAAAAGCAGGAAGTAAAGGCTCAGGCAGAGTTTTAAATTGCTAGAACATTGAAGTTGTGCCTCAACACCCACACACAGCACTTTGGCAAAGGGTGGAAGACTTACTGGTTCAGATATTTAAGGAAATCCCTGTCCAAATATTAGCTGACTACTAAGCTAACTGAGCAAAGATTTCAGTCATAGTAACAACAAAGAATACAGACTTTATATAATTGATTCAGGAGAGTCATTAAACAATCAAACAACAAAAACAATAATACACTCTGGGGAAGGAAGGATCTGATTTCTGGAGTTTCCACATTATAGTTATTTAAAATATCCAATTTTGGCAAAAATAATTATGACACACAAAGAAACAGGAAAGTATAGCTCATGCACAGAGGAAAAAAGCAGTCAATAGAACCTCATTGAGGAAATCCATATATTGGACCTACTGGGCAAAGACTTTAAATCAGTGTGTATACATATATATACATATATATATATGTATATATATATATACACAGAAGCTTTTATATATATATATGTTAAGAGGCTAAAGGAAGCCATATCTAAAGAGCAAAAGGAAAGTATAAGAATAATGTCTTGCCAAATAGAGAATATGAATAAAAGGGACAGAGATTACAGCAAAAGAACCAAACAGAAATTTTGGAGTTCAAAACTATAACTGAAAATGAAAAATTCACTACAAGTGGCTCAACAGCAGATTATTGTAAGCGGAAGGAAAAAAAAAATGAGAGAACTTGAAGATAGGTCATTGAGATTATCCAGTCTGAAGAAAAGAAAGAAAAAAGAATGAGGAAAAATGAACAGAGCCACAGGAACCTGTGAAACATCATCAAATATACCAAAGTACACATAACAGGAGTCCCAAAGAGAGAGAGAGAAAAGCATAAAGAATATCTGAAGAAACGATGGTCAAAAATTTACCAATCTGATGAAAAAATCCTACATTAATCTACATGTCTATAAAGCTCAACCAACTTTGAGTAAAAGAAACTCAAAGGGATCCATACCTAGACATATTGCAATCAGTTAAAAGACAAAGAAAAATATAATATCTTGAAAGCAGCAAAAAATATACAAAAGATGTAATATAGAAGGGATCCTCCATAGATTAATAGCTATTTTCTAATCAGAAATCCTAGAAGCCAGAAGGCAGTAGGAGAACATATTCAAAGTATTCAAAGAAAAAGACTCTCAACTAAGAATTCTAATTCCAGCAAAACTATTCTTTAACAATGAAGGAGAAATGAAGACATTTGCAATAAATAAAAGTTAAGAGAAATGCTGCCCCCAGACTTGCCCTACAAGAAATACTCGAAGGAGCTCTTCAGGCTGAAATAAAAGGACACTGGACAACAGCTTAAATTGACAAGATGAAATAAAGAGCACTGGAAAGGGTGAGTGCATAGATAAATATAAAAGATTATAAATATATTTGTGTTTGTAACTATTTTTTCTTATATGGGACTTAAAAGACAATTGCATAAAGCAATAATTATGGAAATGTGTTGATGGGATCAAAATGTATAAAGATATAATTTGTATGACAATAATAGCACAAAGAAGGGGGAAGAAATGGAGGTATATTGGAGCAATTTTTTGTATATTATTGAAATTAAATTGGCATTATCCCAAATGAGACTTTTAAAGAGTTCATTGTAATCCCCAGGGCGAATACTAAGAAAATAACTCAAAACTATATAGCAAATAAAACAAGGGAATTGAAATGATACACTAGAAAGTATCGATTTAACACCAAAAAAAAAGCAGTAATAGAGGAATACAGGAAGATAAAAAACACAAGCTATATTAAAAAACAAGTAGAAACAAAGCAAAGATGTCTCCTCTAAGCACTCCTTTTCCACATCATACTGGAAATTCTAGCTAATGCAGTAAGACAAGAAAAGGAAATTAAAGGTATACAGAGTGGGAAGGAAGAATGAAAACTGTCTTTGTTTATAGATGGCATGATTTGCTTATTAGAAAATCCCAAAGAATCCCATGCACACACACACACAAAATTCCTGTAACTAAGGAAGGATACAGACTTAATATCTAGTAGTCAGCTGACTTTTCTATATGCCAGCAATGAGCAATTAGAATTTGAAATTTAAAACACACCATTTACATTAGCACCAAAAAAAGAGAAAGAAATAATTAGATATAAATCTAACAAAATATGTACAAGATCTATATGGGGAAGACTACAAAACTCTGACAAATAAAATTAAAGAAGTACTAAATAAATGTAGAGATATTCCATATTCATGGGTAAAAAGACTCAATATTATCAAGATGTTTATTCTTTCCAATTTAATATGCAGCTTTGATGAAACCTCAATAAAAATAATAGCAAGTTATTTTGTGGATATCTACAAACTGATTCTAAAGTTTATGTGGGGAGGCAAAAGACTCAGAATAGCCAACACAATATTAAAGAACAAAATTGGAGGATTGACACTACCTAACTTCGAGACTTACTATAATGGCACAGTAATCAAGTCAGTGTACTGTGGTGAAAGAATATTCATATATTCATATAAATCAGTGGAAAAGAATAGACTCACATAAATATAGTCAACTGATCTTTGACAAAGGAACAAAGGCAATGCAGTGGAGCAAAGAAAGTCTTTTCCACAAATAGTGAACTGGACATCCACATGTAAAAAAAAAAAAAAATGAACCTAGACATAGACCTTATTCTCTTCACAAAATTAACTCAAAATGGATCACAGGCCTAAATGTAAAACACAAAACTAAAACTTCTAGAGAATAGCATAAAAGAAATTCTAGATGACCTTGGGTTTGGTAATGACTTTTTAGATATAACACGAAGGGCACTATCAATGAAAGAAATAATTGATTAACTGGACTTTATTAGAATTAAAAACTTTTGCTCTGTGAAAAATACTGTCAAGAGGGTGAGAAGACAAGCCAGAAACTGGGAGGAAATATTTGCAAAAGATATAACTGATAAAGGACTATTACCTAAAATATACAAAGAACACTTAAAACTCAACAATGAAACAACAAAAACCTGATTAAAAAATGGGCAAGATATCTGAACAGACACTTCACCAAAGAAGATTCACCTATGGCAAATAAGCATATGAAAAGATACTACATATCACAAGTCATTAGGGAATTGCAAATTAAAGCAATGAGAAACTACTACATACCCATTAGAATGGCAAGCACCAAAACATTGACAATGCTAAATGCTGGTGAAGATGTGGAATACAAGGCCTGTGGGGGACAGAGGACATGTGGGAACTCTCTGTACTTTCCACTCAATTTTGTGGTGAAGTTAAAACTCTAGAGACAAAGAAGGACATTTTATAAAGGTAAAAGGGTGAATACATTAGTAAGACAGACATAACAATTACAAACATGCATGCAACTAACAACATAGCCCAAAATACACGTAGCAAAAACCACCAGAATTGAAGGAGGAATAGACAATTCAACAATAATAGTTGGAGACTCCAATACTCCATTTTAATAACAGATAGAATAACTAGATAGAAGATCAATAAGAAGATAGAAGACTTGAACTATGCTCTAAACCAACTAGACTTAACAGACACCTATAGAACACCCTGACCAACAATAGCAAAATACATATTCTTTTCAAATTTTCATGGAATATTCTCTAGGATAGATCCCTGTTAGGCCACTAAGTAAGGCTTTTATTTTAAATAAATGTAATAAGATCAAAATGATGCAAATATGTTCTCCAACCACAATGGAATGAAATTAGAAATAAATAACAGAAGGAAATTTGGGAAATGCAAAATATGTGAAAATTAAACACCACACTCCTAAATAACCAACAGGTCAAAGAAGAAATCATGAGGGAAATTAGAAAATACTTTGAAATGAACGAAAAACAAAAATACAGCATACAAAAACTTAAGATATATAGCTAAACGGTGCTTAGAGAGAAATTTATGGTTGTAAATACCTATTTTAAAAAAACAAGGAAGATCTCAAATCAATAACCTAAACTTGCACTGTATTAAACTAGAAAAAGAGTGAGCTAAACACAAATCAAGCAGAAAAAAGGAAATGATAAAGATTAGACCAGACGTAAATGAAATGAATAGAAAAACAGCGAAGAGGTCTAAGCAGACAAATGGAAGTGTAGGAAGGTGAAAACAAGAAACCTGCCACATCAAAGAGTTGAAGGTTGTTAATTTACACTGAAATCTGAAAACACCATTTTTACAAACCAAGAGAAGACCGAATGGCTTTTTGAAGCAACTATGTGTACACAGGTTTTCTATTATAAAGTGTGCATTCTTCTTATCATATACTATATAGTTAGCTTATAGAGTGATTTCCCCCCCAGTTTCTTGAACGTGGTAACTCCACATCTTGGACCTTGGTCAGTTGTGCTGTTAAATATTAAACACTAAAACTTTGGTGGTTCCTGCAAAAAAGAAAAAAAGAAAAAATTAACAAAACCAAAAGTAGGTCCCTTAATATATCAACAAAATGAATCTCTAGCTAGAATGACCAAGAAGAAAAGAAGACTCAAATTACTAAAATCAGGAAAGAAGGAACACTATTACCAACTTTACATAAATAAAAAGAATCAAAAGTGGGGGCACCTCGGTGGCTCAGTCAGTTGAGCAACAGACTCTTGGTTTCAGCCCTGCTTCCAGCTCTGCAATCCATGAAGGGCATCTGCTTGAGATTCTTTCCCCACCCCTCTCCCTCCCCCTCTGCTCCTCCCCCTCTGCTCACACTCTCACATTCTCTCTCTCTCTCTAAAATTAAATAATAAATAAATAAATAAATAAATAAATAAATAAATATTTTTTAAGAAAAGAATCCAAAGTGAATACTATGAGCAACTGTATGCCAACAAATTAAATAGCAAAGATGAAATGAACAAATTCCTAGAAAGATACAAACTACTGATACTGATTCAAGAAGAAATATAAAATCTGAATAGACCTATAATAAGGAAAAGATTAAATTAGTAACTTTAAAACTTCCCACAAAGAAAAGCCCAAGCCCAGATGGCTACACTGCTGAATTCTACCATACATTTAAAGAATACAAACCATACACAAAGTCTACCAAAAAGTAGAAGAGGAAGGAATGCTTTCCAATTCACTCAATGAGGCCAGTATTACTCTGAAACCAAAATGAAACAAAGACAGCACAAGAACAGAAAACTACAGACCAGTACCTCTAATGATGTTGGGTGGAAATATCTTCAACAAAATACTAGCAAATTGAAACCAACATAAAAAATTTTTACACACCGTGACCCAGTGTGATTTATTATAGCAATGCAAGATCAGTTCTGGGACAACTGGATGTCCACATGCAAAAGAATAAAGTTGGACATCTTCTTCATATTGTAAACAAAAATTAACCCAAAATGAATCATAGACCTAAATAGAAGAGCTAATGCTATAAAATGCTTAGCTAAAAATATAGGAGCCTTCTTAGAGATGACACCAAAAACACAAGCAGCCAAATTAAAAAACGTAAATTGAACTTCAGCAAAATTAAAAGCTTTTGTGCTTCAAAGGACACTATCAACAAATCTGATAAGGGACTTATATTCAGGATAAATAAAGAACTCTTACAACTCAGAAATAACAAGACAACCCAATTTCAAATAATACGCAAAGAATTTGAAGACATTTCTCCAAAGAAGATGTACAAATGGCCAATAAACACATGAAAAGATCCTTGATATTTTTAGTCACTAGGAAAATACAAATCAAAACTACAATGAGATACCACTTCATACCCACTATGATGGTTACAATTTTTTATTTTTTTAGACAGGACATACAAGTGTTGACAAGGATGTGGAGAAACTGGAACCTTCAGTCACTGCTTGTGGAACTGCAAAATGGTGCAGCAGCTTTGGAAACAGTTGTATAGTTCTTCAAAATATTAAACATAGAATTACCGTATGACTCCGCAATTCCATTCCTAGGTTTATACCCTAAGGAAATGAAAACATATTTCCACACAAAAAGTTGTATACTAACATTTATAGCAGCATTATCCATAGTAGCCAACAGGTGAAAATAAGTGTCCATCAACTGATGGGTAAATATAGTATATCTAGTTCATGGAATGTTACTCAGCCATAAAAAGGAATGGGATATTGATACGTAGTATAACATGGATGAACGTTGAAAACGTTAGGCTAAGGTAAAGGAGCCAGTCACAAAAGATCACATATTGTTTGACTGCATTTATATGACATGTCCAGAATAGGCAAATGCATAGAGACAGAAAGTAGATTAGTGGATGCCAGGACAGGGGGATGGCACAATGGTGAGTGATACAGAGTCTCTTTTTCAGATGATGGAAAGGTTCTCAAATTTAGATAGTGGTAATGGTTGAACATGTCTATAAATATACTATAAATAACTGAAGGGGTGAATTTTATGGTATGCAGATTATATCTCAATAAAGCTGCCATTAAAAAAATTTCCACCCAGATTCCATATTCTAGTGATTGCCAGAATGATTCATCCACTTATGCAAGCCAGATACCTTCCTTGACAAATCCTGTCCCTACTCTCATTTTCAGTCTACAACCTATTCCTGCCAATTTCTTCTCTTACCTATTTCTCCAGGCTGTTCAGGCCTCCATTTTTCTATCATGACCGTCCAAGCTCAATCCTCCATTATCTCTTGCCTGAAATATTTACTAGCCAATTAATTGGCCATCTTGCTTCATTCTTATCTGTTCCCTAATCTACTCTTCACCAAACAGCCAGAGTAATCCTTCCAAAATGAAAACAAATTTTAATTTAATAAACTTTTTTTATTAAAGCAAAACTTACATAAAAGTGTACAAATTCTAAGTGTCCAGCTTTGTGAATAATCACAAAGTGAATACATCCATGGAAACCACCCAGATCTGAAAATAAAACATTACGAGCATCCCAAAAGCTCCTCCACCTCATATCCCCTTTCATTCATCATCATCTCTTCCTCTCACTCATCCTAACTTCTACCACTATATTTTGGTTTTACCTACTTTTGAAGTATATATAAAAGAAATCATACAAAAATACTCTCATGCATCTGAATTCTTTCACTTGATATTCTTTGAAAGATTCACCCAGTTATTGTGTGTAACTGTAGTACATCCATTTTCATTGCTTTATAATATTCCATTTTTGAATCTAATATAATTAATTTATCCATTTTGCAATTGATAGACTGCCTGTGTAATAGTCCATTTCTAGGTCATTAAAAATAAAACTGCTATTAAAATGTATGCATCTCTGTTAAGGATATACATTGGATCAGAATTGCTGGGCCATATGATATAGGTATATTGAGCTTCAGTAGATACTTCCAAATAGCTTTCCAAAGTGGTTTTACAATCCCACCATCAATGTATGAGAGTTCCATTTACTCCACATTCTCTCCAACACTTGTTATTGTCAGGTTTTTTTTTAAATTTTGTCATTCTGATGGGTATATAATGGTATCTTATTATGATATGAATTAGCATCTCCCAAAATACAAATGAGTTTAATACCATTTCATATGCTAATGACCATTTCATTACCCACTTTTGTGAAATTCCTATTCAAATATTTTGCCCATTTTTCCATTGGTATATCTGACCTTTCCTTATAATATTCTGTATGTGGATACCCATTCACTCTTATTGGTGTCGTTTGATGAAAAGAAATTATTAAAATAGTCTAATTTATTAATCAATGTGGTCCAATTTATCAGTCTTCTCTTTTATGGTTGGTACTTTTTGTGTCCTATTTCAAAATCTTTCCCAAGGTAATGAAGTTCTACTATGCTATCTTCTAGAAGCTTTATTATTCTTTCACACTGAGGTCCACAACTTATCTGAAATTAATTTTTGGTTATGGTATAAAGTAGAGGTTAGATGTGGCTTTTTTCCATAGGTTTTTCTAATTGACCCCACACAGTATATTGATATGAATACCCCTTTTTTATCAAAATGAAAATTGAATTTTGCTGGAATGGAGGGGAGGATAAAATCTCAGCTTGGGATTCAAAATTATTTCTGATGGGAAGATTTTAAACTGAAACTAAGGGATTATAGGGATTATAGCTTAAGTCCAGCAAGAAAGCCCTCGTTGCCTAGGACTGGTAATGAGCCCTTCCACCTGGAAGGAGAATGGAGAAGCAACTGTAAAAGGGTAACCATTACCAAGCTGAATCACATAAACTACCTGAATAGTTATGAATAAACTTCTGGTGATGATTACACCCCCAAATCTCCCCAAGCTGAAGAAAATTATGTCTACCCTTAGACAACTGAGTATTTGCTGTGCAGATGACCCTCTGAGGAGAAGGGTACTGGCAAACATTTGGAGAGAAAGTGGTTTAATTTCCTTGACTTATAGGGATATAGGTCAATTGAGTTATTTTTTCTCATTTCAGGATTGCAAAGCCAAATAAAATTGACTTTTGTTTTACCTATGGCTTTGGATTTCTGCACTGCCAATCAGATTTTTGGCCAGGGGTTCTGTAATGTATGATCTGAAAATTACATGAATCACATGGGTGAGTTGTTCCTGATGTCTTATCCCTGTTCCTCTTGGGAGGCTGGAAGACCAAAGCATCACATAGCTGGCCTTCTACTCACTCTCCCTACACTACTGCCCTCCAGTGTTGTCCCCTCCCAGACTTAATCCCTTCTCCTATATTTGCTTAAAGCTATATTGGACAACTTCAGATACTGTCCAAACTTTTGAGCATGTTTGCCCCACCTGACATCAGCTTTCCTGCTGACTTCCCTCAGCCCAATTCCTTACCACTTCCTTTTTTGCCATTTATGCTTGGTATAGTTCCCAGCACTAACCATGCTGATTCATGCCTCTGTACCTTTAGTCGTGAAGTTCTCCCTGCCTGGACCACTCTTTCTATTTTCATCTCCCCACTGGATGTGAAATCCAGAAACCTTAAAAAATCAATTAGTCACCAGAAAGCTTTTCTATGACTCAGGTGAACTGAATACCTCATATCTATGTCTATAACCACACACACTACATGATATTGAAAGAGTCTGCTTATGTGCCCATTTTTCTTTGTCTTTTTTTTTCTTTTCTTTGGGGGGATTGGAAATGTTTAATTTTGAATATTATAGGGAGGAAGTTTGGTACCGATTTTTTATTTTTTAATTTTTATTATTTTTTTGCTGGTTATTCTATATTTATTTATTTATTTATTTGATGTAGTGTTCCATGATTCATTATTTGCATATAACACCCAGTGCTCATTGCAATACGTGCCCTCCTTAATACCCATCACCAAGCTAATCCATCCCCTCACCCCCCTCCCCTGTGAAACCCTTAGTTTGTTTCCCAGAGTCCATAGTCTCTCATGGTTTGTCTCCCCCTCTGATTCTCCCCCTTCATTTTTCCCTTCCTTCTCCTAATGTCCTCCATGTTATTCTTTATGTTCCAAATATAAGTGAAACCATATGATAATTGTCTTTCTCTGCTTGACTTATTTCACTTAACATAATCCCCCCCAGTTTCATCCATATCGATGCTAATGGTGGGTATTCATCCTTTCTGATGGCTGAGTAATATTCCATTGTATATATGGACCACATCTTCTTTATCCATTCATCCATTGAAGGGCATCTCAGCTCCTTCCACAGTTTAGCTATTGTGGACATTGCTGCTATGAACATTGGGATACATATGCCCCTTCTTTTCACTACATCTGTATCTTTGGGGTAAATACCTAGTAGTGCAATTGCTGGGTCATAGGGCAGCTCTATTTTTAACTTTTTGAGGAACCTCCATACTGTTTTCCAAAGTGGCTGTACCAACTTGCACTCCCACCAACAGTGTAAGAGGGTTCCCCTTTCTCCACATCCTCTCCAACATTTGTTGTTTCCTTCCTTGTCAATTTTTGCCATTCTAACTGGTGTAAGATGGTATCTCAACGTGGTTTTGATTTGAATTTCTCTGATGGCTAATGCTGTTGAACATTTTTTCGTGTGTCTGTTAGCCATTCATATGTCTTCTTTGGAGAAGTGTCTGTTTGTATCTTCTGTCCATTTTTTGACTTGATTATTTGTTTTCTTGGGTGTTGAGTTTGAGAAGTTCTTTATAGATCTTGCCTATCAGCCCTTTGTCTGTAGGGTCATTTGCAAATATCTTCTCCCATTCTGTGGGTTGCCTCTTTGTTTTGTTGACTATTTCCTTTGCTGTGCAGAAGCTTTTTATCTTGATGAAGTCCCAAAAGTTCATTTTTGCTTTTGTTTCCCTTGCCTTTGGAGACACGTCTTGAAAGAAGTTGCTGTGGCCGATGTCGAAGAGGTTACTGCCTATGTTCTCCTCTAGGATTTTGATGGATTCCTGTCTCACATTGAGGTCTTTCATCCATTTAGAGTTTATCTTTGTGAATGGTGTTAGAGAATGGTCGAGTTTCATTCTTCTGTATGTAGCTGTCCAATTTTCCCAGCACCATTTATTGAAGAGACTGTCTTTTTTCCATTGGATATTTTTTCCTGATTTGTTGAAGATTAGTTGACCATAGAGTTGAGGGTCCATATCTGGGCTCTCCATTCTGTTCCATTGATCTGTGTGTCTGTTTTTGTGCCAGTACCATGCAGTCTTGGTGATCACAGCTTTGTAATATAGTTTGAAATCAGGCAATGTGATGTCCCCAGCTTTGTTTTTCTTTTTCAACATTTCCTTTGTGCCCATTTTTCTCATGTTGTTTCCACATCTTGTTTATCTTTGATCCTCCAGTATCAAGCTCAAGTGCCTGGCACATTGTTGTGGTTCAATCCATCCATGTTGAGCACACACGAACTGCAGTAGTACAAGAACTAACTTGCTCAGAAGTTCTTGCAACTGGAGCTAAGAACCAAGTGGGTTGAAGTATTATACATAAGGCTGAGGCTGCCAGCCTTGGTTGAGGAATCCATGTCAGTCCAAACAACTACTCATTCCAGAGTCATAGAAGACACTTAAAGCTCAAAAGTTTGGGACTTGCACACAGGCTCTCAGCTTTGTGCAAGTACTTTGTGAAGCACTTATTTCTAAAATTGAATGAGTAAGTTCAAAAAGGCAACTGAATGTCCTCCATCTCATGTTTTCTTAAGCTAGCAGCAGACGTATGACACATCCTTCAAATAACTGTGGTATTCTGAGGAAGTGCTTTAAAAAACACAGCGCTGCCAACAAGAGCACTCAGGGACCTTGTTTGTTTCTGAGCATTAAAAATAGTTAAAATTGGAGTGCTCAGTGAGTGTAAGCTCATACCACACCAGTTCATTGGCCCTTTTAAAATAGAGATATGCATCTTACAGACTGCATTAGAAAATGTTATATGCTAGAAGCCATTAAAACTTTCAAAAATCCAACATAATTTTAAAAACATCATTCCAAATAATTTAGTTAGTGTTTAAGGTTTTATAAAATTGCTGTGGATAATAAAGAAAAAGAGCAGAATGACAGCTTACCTCAATTATTAGTCTTACTATAGTTGTAACCTACAATAGTTAAATAATTACCTAACATAGCAGCTTGGATCCAGAAAGAGGCAAAGGTTTTTGGCTGGATTTTCCTTATTTACACCCCCATCATGTATATTCTATTGCCCTTTCTGCCCTGCCATGTGTCCCAGGGGGTCATGTGGACTGCATTACCCAAGCCTTCTTGACAGCTCACTTCTGCTTAGGTTATTTCTATGGAAGCATTCATGGGGTATTGAAAAGTACCAGGAAAGGGAGGTTGGGGTATTTCTTCCCCTGGTTTCTCCATTCATCTGTGCCACGTTTATGGCATGGCCATGTCCTTATGAGACTATAGCTCCTGCTAGGAATCTTCCCCTTCTGCTTGTTCCATGACTCTAGTAACATAGGTTTTTATTTATTATTGCCCCTTCAGGCCTAGGGGTGCTAGTGGTTTTCCAATGACACTAGTGTCTGAATGCCTTCACATCTTTTGTTGGATTTCTTAACCAAGTCCATACCTCTATAATTAGTCCTTTCATTAGTGTCAGTTATGTGATCCATCTTGTTGAATACAATTACCTTTCAGGATCCTAGATGACATAGGCTAAATTTAGTGCATATGTAGAGTCCAATCCATATCACAGTTGTAAGGCCCCCATTCCCCATGGCAAGCATTGACCTAAAGGAGAAAGCAGCAAAACCATTGTTTGTGATTCATTAGCAGAGATTCATAATTCATCAAGGAGTTACCAATGAAGCTCAAGGATAAGAAATACCATTTTGAAGGCATTTTAAATCCTCACTCCACTATAAGAGCTCCATGAATATAAAGGGGTGAAATAGTGTGGAAGTTTTAAGTCAAGGGATACACTCACAAGAAGAAAAGCCCCACATTAACAAGGCAAAAAGCAAATAAATGACATCCAGTGTTTACATAAAAACAAGGAGACCTGATGCTATCACTTGGTTAGGCTACAATAACTATTCATCCTCTTCCACTCCTATTATTGATCCAGCAAAATTCAAATTATGGTTCTTCTGAAGTGTCATGAACACACTACAAAACTGAACATGGCAATTAGCCTTATTCCATTAGAGCCTACAGTGAGTGGATGTAAACAAGAGTCAGGAGGTGGACTCAGCAGAGCTGAAAAAAGATTAGAAGCTAAAAATGAAGAACATTTATGTTCCTGGTAGAGTCCAAGTAAATATAAAGCTAGGGAGAAATGTACAAGAAAGAATGGTCAGAACTTAGAATAGGTCCAGGCAAGAGATCCAGAAGGTAATTTTAAGAAGGCATTGGATACCAAACACTTGCCTCATTCCACCAGGTTTTATATGCTTCCCTTATAATGATAAAAGCAAACCCCATTGAAGTGGGTCCAAAGACGCTAGCTGTGGTAGGATTAAAAAATGTTAAGAGAAAGGCAGTTTCTGTTAAGAGTAGAAGAGATAATTTGTAACCCAAAAAAAGAGTATTGTAGATTGAATCATTTAATGAACAATTGAGTTATGTTTGTAAATTTTTAAAATTTCTTTTTCAACACAATGCTGCATTGGATCAAGGTTTAGAGGTTCTAGGATAGATACAAACTCAATGTGTTTCTTTTAAAAGATATATGAAAAATTCTTTGGAATTACAGGAAAAAAATGTTTAAAAAAAACCCCACTTCTCCACACTTCTGCTTCCAGCTAAAATTGAGTTAAAGGGCTAGATTAACTTCTCACCCCAAATAACCAAGTAGCGGACAAAATATATGAATCAATTTTTAAGAAAATGAATATCAGGCAATGTGAGACAGTGAAGCTTGAAAGAAGGGAAACAAATGAGGTGAGCCCTGTGATTTCAGGCCACTGGGACAGGGAGCCTAAGTAGAGCCTAGCAAATTACCTGAGTTCAGGAGACAGAGCTGAGAGTTTAGGGAGACCAAAGCAGCTATAGTTAACAGAATCAAGTACCAGAAAAAAGAGTGCTGCTCACAGAGAGAAACCTGGAGTTTTGCCTACAAGGACCCTTTCAAGTATTCAGCTAGGTATTGATCAGTGGAAGTATGTAAAGAAACTGCCCACGGCTGGCAAGCAATCTTCTTTTTTTTTCCCATTAATAAAACTGTTTATTATTAATCTGTTAGTTAAGTTTTTGACAAATCGCAATTATGTTTTTGTGTGATAGACCTAGTTCATGGTCCCAGTTGTATATGATACAGATAAATACCAGTTGATAGCTCAAGAACAATCATTTCTTTTTTTTTCTTTTTTTCCCATATATATTTTTTTATTATGTTATGTTAATCACCATACATTACATCATTAGTTTTTGATGTAGTGTTCTATGATTCATTGTTTGCGTATAACACCCAGTGCTCCATTCAGTACGTGCCCTCTTTAATACCCATCACCAGGCTAACACATCCCCCCACCCCCCTCCCCTCTAGACCCCTCAGTTTGTTTCTCAGAGTCCATAGTCTCTCATGGCTCGTCTCCCCCTCCGATTTCCCCCCTTCATTTCCCCCTTACTGCTATCTTCTTCTTCTTCTTCTTCTTCTTCTTCTTCTTCTTCTTCTTCTTCTTCTTCTTTTTTTAACATATAATGTGTTATTTGTTTCAGAGGTACAGGTCTGTGATTCAACAGTCTTACACAATTCACAGCGCTCACCATAGCACATACCCTCCCCAATGTCTATCACTCAGCCACCCCATCCCTCCCACCCCCCCCACCACTCCAGCAACCCTCAGTTTATTTCTAAAAGGATTACAGGGAACAATACCTGGTGTTCACGCTGGGCTGGGAATTTTGCTTGTTACTACCAGCCAGACTGGAAAACCTCATGATTTATAAGGCATTGGGTAAAGTACACAGAAGCATCTTGCATCAGTGGTGGGGAATAATTAGCCATAAACTGAATACAACTTTACTCTGTATAAAATGTCTTAAAAGCAAGACCTAAAAAAATCAAACTATCTTCAATTAATTTTGCTGAATCTTAGAAAAAAAAATCAGTCATATTTATAGGAATAAAAAATATCCAACACCTAGAAAGGTAAAAATTTACCATGTCTGGCATGTAATAAAAAATTACCAATCTAAAAATCATTGTTGATGTGTACCCTTTAAATAAGTGAATTGAATATGTATGTTAATTATATCTCAATGAAGCTGTGAAAGTATTACAAAGCAGGAAAATAAGACCTATGAGAAGAGAGAAATCAATCAATTAAAAC
This sequence comes from Phoca vitulina, assembly GCF_004348235.1. Classification (NCBI taxonomy): domain Eukaryota; kingdom Metazoa; phylum Chordata; class Mammalia; order Carnivora; family Phocidae; genus Phoca; species Phoca vitulina. The sequence continues at coordinate 17,628,856 of NW_022589738.1, read as the reverse complement.
CAATCCAGAACTGACACAGATATTAGAATTAAGAGACAAGGACATTTAAAAAGTTATAACAATATTTCATATGTTCAAAAAGTTAAATGGAAACATGGAGAATATAAGCTTCTACATATGACAACTATAATGTTTGAGATGAAAAATATACTGAATAAGAATAATAGCAAATTAGATCTCACAGGAAAAAAGATTGGTGAAATGAACTTGACATAGCAATAGAAAGTAATCCAAAGTGAACAGTCAAAGAAGGTGGCGGGGGGGGGGGGATTGAACTCAGAATCAGTGATATGTGGAACAACTTAAAGTAACTTAATATATGTGCAGTTAAAGTCTTACAAGGAGAGAAGAGTGCAGGAAAATAATGTTTGAAGAAATAATAGCCAAAAATTTTACAAATTTGATAAAAATTATAAGCTCAGATCTAAGAATCATAATGAATTCCAACACCATCAGTGTGAAGAAAACAATACCAAGGCACATTATAAAAGACTTTCTCAAAACTAGTAGTAAAGAGAAAATTTGAAAAGCTGCAAGAGAAAAAAGACACACTACATACAAGGGAACAAAGGTAAAGATGACAACAGATAAACAAATTTCTTGTAAACAATGCAAACAAGGACAATGGAGCAATATTTTTGAAGTACTGAAAGAAAAAATGAAGCTATGAGCTTATAATTCTATAGCTATTAAAAATATCTTTGAAAAACTTTTTGAAATAAAGACATTTTTAGAGACACAAATGCTGAAAGAATTCATTACCAGGAGACCTACTCTACAAGAAATGTTAAAGGAAATTCTTAAGGCAAAAAAACCCCCCCAAAAACCAGGTGGAAATATGGATCTGGTGGAATAAGGAACACGGGAAATGATAGCATGGAAAATACATGATGTTATTTAAATTTCCTTAAAAGATAATTGATTATTTAAACAAAAATAATAAAGGAGTATAGAGCTTATAATATATGTATAAGTAAAATGCATGAAGACAATATCACAAAGCCAGGAGGGGAGAAATGAAAATACATTACTGTAGGGTTTTTATAGTATGTTTGAAGTGAATAATATTATTTGAACTCAGACTATAATAAGTTAAATAAATACTAAAGTAACTATTAAAATAGGTAATAATCTGATAATGGAAATAAAATGGAATCATTTAAAAAATCAATTAATCCAAAAGAACATAAAGAAAAAGGAAGAAAAGAACAAAGCTCTTTTGGGATATTAGAAAACAAGCAACAAGATGGTAGATTCAAATCTAACCATATTAAAGATTTTATTTATTTATTTGTCAGAGAGAGACAGAGAGAACACAAGCAGGGGTTAGCGGCAGGCAGAGGAAGAAGCAGGCTCTCTGCTGAGCAGGACTTGATCCCAGGACTCTGGGGTCATGACCTGAGCCATGCTTAACCGACTGAACCATCCAGGTGTCCCATAAAGCTAACCATATTAATAAATAGGTGACGTGTAAAAGATATGAATTCCTCAATAGAGAGGCAGAGGTTGTCAGACTGAATAAAAAAGCAACATCCAACTATATTCTTCCTACAAAGATGCAAATAAGTTAAAGGTAAAAGACAGAAAAAGATATACTATGCTAACACTAAAGCTGGCTATATTAATACTAGACAAGGTAGATTTCCAAACAGAGCATATTACCAGGGATAAAGAAGGTCATTTCATCATGATTAAGAAATCAATTTATTAAGAAGACTTTACCGTCTTAAAAATTTATGCACCAAATAACTAGCTTCAAAATACGTGAAGTAAGACTAATAGAATTGCAAAAAGGAAAAGGTAAATCCACAATCATAGTTAGAGATTTAAATCTCCCCTCTCCAAATAACTGATGGAATATGTAGCTAGAAAATCATCAAGGATATAGATTTAAACATTTTCAGCCATCTTGACCTAATTGACATTTACAGAGCACTCCACCCAAAAATAGCAAAATACACATTCTTTTCAAGTGCACACAGAATATTTACCAAAATAGACCATATTCTGGGCCATAAAACAAGCTTCAATAAATTTTAAAGGATCTAAGTCATAGAAAGTATGTCCTCTGACCACAGTGGAATTTCCTTTAGAATCAATAATGAAAAGATCTCTGGAAAATCCCTAAAATTTTGGAAACTGAATAACACACATCTGGATAACCCATGGGTCAAAGAAGAAATTAAAAGAGAAAGTAGAAAGTATTTTGTACTGAGTAAAAATAAAAGCACAACATATCAAAATTTGTGAGATGTCAATTCAGCAGTAATTAGGGGGAAAGTTTATAGCACTAAACACCAATATTAGGAAAGAAGAAAGGTCTGAAATCAAAGATCTTATCTTCCAGGTTAAACAACCAGAAAAAGGAGCAAATTAAACCAAAATTAAGCTGGAGAAAGTAAATAATAGATACCATAGAGGAAATCAATGAAACAGAAAACAGAAAATAATAGAAAAAAATCAATGAAACCAGAAGTTAATTATTTGAATAGATCAATAAAATTTATTAAACTGTAGTCATACTGATCAGGAAAAAAAGAGAGAAGACATAATTACCAATATTAAAATTACCAGAATGAAATAGTAGACATCACTAGAAATTCTACAGATATTAAAAGGATAATAAGGGAATTTATAAATAATTTTATTCCATGATATTCAACAACTTATATACAACTGAAAAATTGCTTGAAAGCTCTTCAAGAGAAATAGATAATATGGACTTCCTTGTATCTCTTAAAGAAATTGAATTTATAGTTAAAAACCTTCTCACACAAGAAACCTTAGGCCCAGATAGCTTCACTGGTGAATTCTACCAAGTATTTAATGAAGAAATAATTCTAATTCCACACAAACACTTTCCTAAAATTGAAAACAGTGAAATACGTCTCAGCTCATTCTGTGAGGCCAAAATTGCCCTGATATGAAAACCAGACAGACATTACAATAAAAGAGAAAACCACAAAACAATATTCCTCATGCACACAGATGCAAAAATTCAAAACAAAATTAAAAAAAAATCAAATCCAACAAAATGTACCATATATAATGACCAAATGGGGCTTGTTAAAGTAATGCAAAATTGGCTTAACATTTAAAAAAGCAATGGACTCAGTTCATCATATTACCAAACTAAAAAGAAAAAATATGTGATCACCTGAGTTGTCCTAGAAAAACATCTGGCAAAATCCAACATACATTCTTAACTTTAAAATAGTCACACACACAAAAAAAATCAGCAACTAGGAATAGAAGGAAAATTCTTCAACCTGACAAAGAGCATCTACAAAAACCTACAGCTGAAATCATACTAAATAGTAAAAAATTGAATGCTTTTTAAGATTAGGAATAAGACAGGGATGTCCATTTATACCAAATCTATTCCACTGTGTAATAGAAGTTCTAGCCACAGCAATAAGGCAAGGTAAAGAAATAAAAGCATCCAGATTGGAAAGGAAGAGGTAAAACTGTCTTTATCTGAAACATGATCATATATGTAGAAAACCTGATGGGATCTACAAAATAAATCTATTAGAACTAATAGGTGAATTTAGCAAGGTTGTAGAATAAAAAATCAACATACAAAAATCAAAGTATTTTTGATATACAGTACTAGAAGCAATAAAAAATTGAAATGAAAAAACAATGTCACTTACAATAGCCTTAAAAGTGTTAAATACTTAGGGAAAAATCTAACAAAAATGTGAAAGGCCTACATATAAAAAACTACAAAATACTGCTAAGAGAAATTGAAGAAGACCTAAATAAATGGAACAATCTACTGTGTTTATGGATTGGAAGACTAAATATTGTTAAGATATCAATTCTCCCCTAATTAGACTATAGACTTAATACAATCCCATTGCAATTTTTGGCAGGTTTTTTGTAAAAATTCACAATTTCATTCTAAAATTCATATGTATATGCAAAGAACTTCAAATAGACAAAACAAGTTTAAAAGAGAACAAAAAGCATGGAAGATTTACACTATTTTACTTCAAGACTTATTATAAAGCTAGAGTAATCAGTACAGTATGGCATTTGTGTAAAGACATACAAATAGGAACAGAATAGAGAGACTAAAATAAATCCACACATATATGGTCAATTTTTTTTAAATGTTAAAGCAATTCAGTGGAGAAAGGATAACCTCTTCAACAAATAACACTGGAATAATTGGATATCGATATTGGATATTTATATGCAAAAAAACCCTTCAACCCATATCTCATATCACATACAAAAATTAATTCAAAATAAATCATAGACCTAAATATAAAACTTAAAACTATAAGATTTATAGAAAACAAACTTAGGAGACAGCCTCCATGACCTTGAATTGGGCAAAGATGTCTTAGATGTGAAACTAAATTAATGATCCATAAAAGAAAAAAATTGATATCTGAAACATCATCAAGGTTAAAATTTCTGCTCTTATGAAGATACTGTTAAAGAGCATGAAAAGACAAGATGCATACTGAGAAAAAATCATATATGTGATGTTATATGTATGCTATATATGCATACACACACACACACACACACACACACACACAAGCATTTGTATCCAGAATGTGTAAAGAACTCTCAGTGCTCTTTATATATTTTGGATACTAACCTTTTATCAGATATGTCATTTGCAAATATCTTCTCCCATTCAGTAAGTTGCCTTTTAGTTTTGGTGGTTGTTTCCTTCACTGTGCAGAAGCTTTTTATTTTGATACAGTCTCAATAGTTTATTTTTGCTTTTGTTTCCCTTGCCTCAGGAGACATATCAAGAAAGATGTTCCGGCTGATGTCAGAAAAATTACTGTCTGTACTCTCTTCTAGGATTTTTATAGTTTCAGGTCACACATTTAGGTCCTTAATCCATTTTGAGTTTATTTTTGTGTATGGTGTAAGAAAGTGGTCCAGTCTCATTCTTTTGCATTGTAGCTGTCCAGTTTTCCCAACACCATTTGTTGAAGTAGTCACTGTGGAAGACAGTATGGAGGTTCCTCAAAAAATTAAAAATAGAACTACCATATGAGCCAGTAACCACACTCCTGGGTATTTACCCAAAGAATATGAAAACACTAATTTATAAAGATATATGCACCCCTATGTTTATTGAAGCATTATTTACAATAGCCAAATTATGGAAGCAGCCAAAGTGTCCATCAATAGATGAATGGATAAAGAAGATGTGGTGTATATATAGAAAATGGAATATTATTTTGCCACAAAAAAGGAATGAAATCTTCCCATTTGCAACAACATGGATGGATCTAGAGAGTATTATGCTAAGTGAAATAAGCCAGAAAGAAATATACCATATGATTTCACTAGTATGTGGAATTTAAGAAACAAAACAAAGGGGGGAAAAAAAGACAAACCAAAAAACAGACTCTTAAATATAGCGAACAAATAGATGGCTACCAGAGGGGATGTGGGTAGGGGAATGGGTGAAACAGGTGATGGGGATTGAGTACACTTATCTTGATGAGCACTGGGTAATATATGGAACTGTTGAATCACTATATTGTACACCTGAAATTAATATAACACTGGAATTCAAATTTAAAAAATAAGATAAAATAATTTAAGAAGAAATTTTAAAAAAGAACTCTCAATGCTCAATCATTCTTTAGAAAGACCCAATAAAAAAATTAGGCAAAAGATTTGAACACACACTTCAGGAAGATCTACAGATAGCAAATAAGCACGTAAAAAGATGCTCAACATTACTAACCATTAGGGAAATACAAATTAGAACCACAATGAGATACCACTGTACTTCTATTCAAATGAATAACATTAAAAAGACTCACCACAGCGTGTGTTCAGTGAGGCTATGGAACAACTGTAACTCCCATACACTGCAGTGGAAATATAAAACCACTTTGGAAGAGTGTGGCAGTTTCTTAAAAAAAGTTCAACATACACCTACCATGTGATGCAGCTGTTAACCTTTAGGTATTTACCCAAGCAGAATGAAAGCACATATCCCCACAAAGACTTGTACATAAATGTTTATGGCAGCTTTATTTGTAACGGTCAAGAATTGGAAACAGCTCTAATGTCTATCAACAGGTAAGTGGATAAATAAACTGTGATATATCCATACAATGGAATATTACTCAGATATAAAGAAGAATGAACTATTGATACACACTACGACATGAATGAATTTCAAAATAATCATGCTAAGTGAAAAAAGCTAGATGAAGAATGAGTACATGCTCATTTATGATTCTATTTATGTAAAATTCTAGAAAATGAAAACTAATCTATATTAACAAAATACAGATCAGTTGTAGCATGAGGATAGGTTTTTGTGAGTGGAGGGTTTGGCAGGAAGGAGAGATTACAAAGCGATGTGGAAAAATTGTTGAGGGTGATAGATATGTTTGTTATCTTGATGTGGTTAGATGTTGCTGACAGTGTCATGGGTATACACATATGTCAGAACCTATCAAATTATGCACTTTAAATATGCCCACTCTATTTGTATATCAATAATACCCCAATAAAGCTGTTTAAAAATAAAAAAGAAAAGGAGAAACGAATCTTACTGCTCTATAGCATCTCTCTTCTGATACAGTGGATATTGTGTGTGCTAATATATATTTCTCCAATGGTAACTTTACATCATGAGGTTGTAAGCTCCCTGAAGGTAGGTATAGTGTTTTATACACTATCATTATTATTATTATTTTAATTTTCCAGAGTATATTGGTCAGAGAACTGGCAGAAATTGGTGAAATACTCAAATTGGGTAAGTTAAGGAGATTTTAATAAAGGGACTTTTTACCAAGACGAGGTCAAGATTTAGGGATCTCACACATGACCTTATGAGGGGCAGGTTACAGTGAAGTGTTGTTACCACCCTAGTCCTGAGAGGATGAGCGGAAGATGTGTTTACCAGAACCTGGACTCAGAGAGAGCTATGTGGAGAGGGCTGTGACCTTCAGTAGGGAGATCAATCAGCCTCAACAAGCCTACAGTAGAAGACCTGGGGAGTAGCTAACTGAAGTCATCATTCCAATCTCCAGCTGATGCTTCGCATTGGACAAACCCAGCTGGAAATAGAGCACAAGAAAGACCATATGGTCTATACAGGTCAGTTTCCTGAGACAGAAGGGCACAGAAAGGTGGAGGTGCAAATAGAGATATGTAGCACACAGGGTATCTAGAACCATGTTGAACATGTGCTCACTTTGCAAATTCTTCTTATCTGATTGATGAACTTTTGATTTAAAAAACTTGACAAAACCCTCATATTCTTCTTTAGAAGAATGACTATGCCTTGGCATTTGAAAGCACTTCTTTTTTCGGACAGTCTGCAAATTCAGTTGGCAGTTCTTTTCTCACTCTTGCCTCCTCTGCCCTTCAAGTTCCATTAAAATTATGCCAAATAAAAATTTTCCAAAATTATTCCTTGATTTTTCTTCTAAACTCTTCTTCAGAACAGAGATGTTTAGATAAAATGTAACCTTTGGTTAGAACTGTAATTTTTTTAAGTGTCCTTCTAAAGATGTTTCCATATGCAAAAAAAAATTGGGAATGTCTTAATTAAACAAAACTAGTCAATCTATGCTGAAATTTCTTAGTGCTCTTAAGACAAAACTGTGTTTGATGACTCTCCTAGAATAGGTGAAAGACATAGTATTAACCAAGCTTTTTTGACCAGAATTTTTTTTTAATTTTGAGAAACTAGTGCTCCATGGAGCTCACTGTGGGAAACACAAGAAACACATGAACAAAGAGGTCAACAGTGATCCAAGGACCAATCCAGTCCTAGATAAACAAAAGAGGGTAGCAATTGCCAGGGTTCTTGTAAGGTAAAATGTGGGTGAGGATGTAGGGCAGGGTCTTGAGTGGGTAAATGCAGGTCCCTGGATAGGTGCTGGGTCAGCTGTAAGTAAAATAAATCCACAACTCCAACATGGAACTTCATATTCCAGGTTTAATCAAGAGTGAAGCTAGTTTCGTTTTTTTGGTTCATCCTTGGGAAAGGAGACAGGAGATGCACCTTTGACAACAGTGGTCAGAAGACAGCAAAAGTAAGGAGGTAATTATTTTATTTCCTATGAAAGGTAGGTCTCAAATTACCAAAATCTAAAATATTTCCTTGGCAGTCCCTCCATCCGTTCTACCAGACATTCATAACTACATGAAATAATTCTTAGACAACACTTAGTATTCCACTAATTAATAAGGATTAACTGAAGCATTTTTAAGCAGTCTATTCTGTAGCAACTATGGAGACAAAGAAAACACCATCCCCCTCCCCCCCACACACAATCTCTACCAGTAGGATACTCTGGGTATATTTTGAAAGATAAGATTCAGTACCATGTTGATTCCTGCCTGTTTTCCTGACACCTTCTCTCAAGAAATTCTCTTGTTCATCTATTCCTCACTTAAAATAATATTTTTTTATTTTTCTACATAGTACTGATCATATTTTCTTTAAAAGGGCAGCAGTATGGAAGTTTAAGGGGAAAGAACTACTGTACTGCCTAGTAACTAAGTTAACATAACCCAGCAGTGTTAAAGGCCAATAAGTGTGGATTGGATGCCACTGGGTTACAATCATGTCCTGTGAGCATGATTTCTAAGTGGCACAGACTTGTAGTGGCACACTGCCCCCTAGCCCAATTCCTGCCCAGTTCTGGCTCCTTTAGGCTAAACTTTTCTCCTCAGAGTCATGAAATCATGGAATATTCGAGCTGGAAGGAATGTTAGAAAATATCCAGCCTAAGAACAACGTTTGGAAGACAGGAAACTCAGGTTTAGAGAAATTAAGCGACTTAAATAAGGCAAAATGGGTTCTCCTGACTCCCAGTCCAATGCTCTCTTCATTGGGCCACACAGTGACTTGAACTCAAAAAGAAATAGATGTAAGCAGAGAAGAACTCAATGCATGATCGTGAAACGGTAACTTGAAAATCACCTATGAAATCTAAAAAACAAAACAAATGAACAAGCAAACAGAAATAGACTCATAATACAGAGAACAAACTGGTGGTTGCCAGAGGGAAGGAAAGTGGGGGTAGGCAAAATAGTGAAGGGGATTAAGAGGTACAAACTTCCATTTATAAAATAAATAAGTCACAGGGATGAAAAGTACAACATAAGGAATAATACTGTAATAACATTGTATGGTGACAGATGGTGACCACACTTACCGTGGTGAGCACTGAGTGGTGTTTAGAATTGCCAAATCACTATGTCATACACCTGAAACTAATATAACATTGTATGTCAACTATACTTGAATTTAAAAAAAGTAGAGTTATCTTACTCAGGATCACAAAATTAAGAAAAAGAAAAAAGGAAAAGAAAATCATCTAGTTATATGCAGAGGTACATGGTTTTGCCAACTCTTTTATGTTCCTGAGGGTTGCCCTTAAGAACATCCTAATGAAGATACCTTAGAAACAAGAATGGTAAAAAAAAAAAAAAAAAGTAATGGTAAAAGAAAAGTAACAAAATTTTTTTACTGTTTTCTTGATTTAAAGAGTACCTAGGTTTTCAGGATAGCAATTCTTATCTTACAGACAATGCATTGTGCCCTAATCCTAGAAAGACTTCCTATCAACTTCACCTTTAAGGGGAAAATATGGACAGATCACTGAAAAAAGTAGCCTTGTCCATTACATCAGGACACATTTATCCAATCTGTGTGTGTAATGGAGGGGACAGCAGTAGCCTTGGAACCTGTTGCTCTATAGTACTAAGAGGAAACAAAAATTCAGTGTTCTAAATCCTGGGTCACATATAGAAAGGAAAGAACTATAAGATGAATAGCAAAAGGCTTTTTTTCCCTGATCATATATCCTATATCCTACTCCTCTGGAGTCTCTCTCTCTCCTCTCTCCCTCTCCCTTTCCCTCTCCCTCTCTCTCTGTCCCTGTCTCTCTGTATTCACATGTGCATATACTGTACCCCTCTGTCCTCAACATAGCCTTGGCCTATCTACAACCAATCACACCAATCTGAAGAGGACACAGTGTCAAAGCCCCTAGTTTTTATATAGAGTGTGGTTGACAACAGTACTCTGTCCTTCAGGCTCCCTTAAGCACTCTCAGTTTTAACAGTGATCAGAGCCCTACAACCACCCCCAGTGGTTGCAGAAGTCTGAAAAGGCATGTGAATGGAGTTACTTTCTATCTCGTCCATGTCTCCTAGCACCCATGCCTTTGGCTAACAAGGGCCTAAAAAGAAAGTACAGACTTCCCAATGTTACAGCACATTCATTCTGTCATGTGATTCTCCCAAGCACTGTATGAGATAAGATTGGGCAGGCAATAGCCCCAACTCACAATAGAGAGAGTTAAGGCCTAGAGAGGATAAAGTGACTAACCTAAGGTCATCTAGCTGGTTAGCAGCTAGTTAACTGAGCTGAATACAAGACCCCATCGTTCATCCAAGTGCTTAATTACAGGGTCTTAAAAATAAGGTATTGACCAAAGTCAAGACCTCAGAGTTTGTGGATTTGCTCCAAAGCCAGGCATGACTTATATGGCTGTTGGAATGGAAGTGAAGGAAGACCCCATGATCATTCTACCCATGCTATCCCTGGCATTTCTACAACTACAGAAGAGCATCCTGGGAGACTCATTCTAAAGCTACTCTACAAACTGGCTCTCGGCATTTCTAGAAAGAATTGTTCACCAAAAAAACTTTTGCTATTATCATTTATAATTGAGGAAGACATAGAAACTCTGATCACCATCATGTGGCCTGTTCACAAATTGTGTGGGGGCCTTTGGGAAAAGCATACCTGCTAAGCCTTGATAGAGCAATAAACAGAATGCCCAAACTGTGCTCCACAATCTCTGTGGGATATGACCTGTAATCTTCATTAAAGAAAGAGCAAACATTGGTTTTTTTTTCTGCCTTTCAATAGGTAACTTGCTCTTAGTCAAAGAGATTACGGATAAAAATGTCCTGTGCTTTTGAAATTCACAATCTGCTGGACAGTAGTCTCACAGTGCTATGAACACCAGAGTGAGAACAAGTCCTTGGACCTCCCTTCCCTGTGCTCTCCTCCTTTTTCCTCCTCTCCCCAACACTCCCTGCCTCTTCCACCTGCCTTCCCTACTGCCTCCCAGACCCAGAGGCTGCATTTGCATTAACTCCCATTGCCTTCACAAAGTGTCCCGCTGTCATTTACAACAATGACCAGTGTCACATGTGAAATCTCAGCCACCTAGATCTGCTGAACTCCAACTTCAAAAACGTAGCCATTAAAAGAATTCTCCTGTCTGCTAACTTTCTGTCAAGAGAATAAGATGCAAAATCATGTTCTTTTTCATTTCAACATGAAAATGTTACTAGTCTGTGGGTGTCAACAGAGGAAGTCTGCTGCATCCCACAGTGACTGGAAAGAAAACCTCCCTCCTCATCAGCGAAGAGCAAGCTGCCAGGGAAACTCCTCACCCACCAGAACAGCACAGTCACCTCCCCTGTTTGTTTGGTAGTCTTTTTAAATTAGGAGCATTTGTTCTGGAGTTGTGGATAAAAGGGAGCAAGTTGGGTTTACTACCCTCTTTCACAACAAAGTAAACCTGACTCAAAGAAATTACAAAGGCTGAAGTGATCTCAACCCTTCTAATGCAAATGCCAGCCTTCTTTAGCATTCAGTTACTTGGCACCAATAAACAGGCCCCTCCTCCCTCCTTCCTCTTGGAGAATAAACAGTATATGCTGCCAGACACTGGCTGTTTCCACCTCAACAAGGAACACCAAATGTCCCAATGCTTCAGCTCCTTCAGGTTGGCTCAACAGTGACTGGAGGTACCGAACAAAGAGGGTGTCTCCAAGAAAGAATTTCATTTTACTCTTAAAGAAACCAAGTATTTTCAAAACCAAACTCAGACTCTGTGACTGAAGGATGGTGATCATTCTCTTATTAAATTAGGTAGTGGTGGGCAAGACAAAAATCCATGAGTCGAATTACAACTCCCCCTAGGCACCCAGGTAATGCCACCAGGTAAGGGCTGTGTTTGTACAAGGTACCATTTCTCAAAATGTCTTCCACCTGCTCAGAAACACCTGGAGCAACTACTGAAGTATGTAAAACATGCACCTTCCAAATGGTAACATCTGCATTTCAACAAGTGGTTCCAGGTAATTCTCATGCCCACTCAAGTTTGAGAACCACTGGTCTAGATTGGGGAGAGATAGGCACAGATCCAGGGATTCCATTTATGTCTGACTAAGCTATTTTTAGGCATGAATCACAGAGGAAAGAATTCTGAAAGCATACCAACTCTGTATGCTTTCTACATATTTTTTTTTAATTTAAAACATCACATATTAAATCAACATTGCTAAAAATAAAAATTCAACTGGGTAAAATTTAAAGATCTTATTGGCTTTATTCAATGATTTATGAATTGGGCCCCATCCAATCTAGCAGATAAAAAAGAGCTCCAAGGAGCTGTACAAAATGACTTTTATAGGCAGAAGGGAATGGGAACAAGGAGGTTATACTAGACAAAAAAGCAAGTTTTTTTTATTACAAGGTCACTTTCCTTTAGGGGTGGCAGGGGGGTCTATCAGGCAGATTACCTAACTAGTGCTGGTCAGGTGATTCCTGATTGATTGGCTTAAGATTTCATTTCTGAGAGACCTGAAACTGTGATTAAATTAAGTCTCAGTTTGGTGACATGGGGTTTAGCATAAATGACCCCATTTGGGGCCTGTTGTCTTGATTTTTAAAAATGAATGGCTACTTAAATGCAAAAGATATGTAAGACAAAGTCAAATGCTCAGGTGTTACTTAGACGTATTTGCTATCAAACAGAGTTACTTTAAACTTATGCCTACATACTCATACAGTCTTATCTCACCCATAGGCAGTCTTTGGGCTTGTTCCCAGATCTGATTTCTGTGCTTTGGCTTTGACCTTATCCCAGCTGCTTGCTTTTGGGACTCAGATCCATTCCCTTCACTTCCCACCCTTCTTCCAAGAATTACTTCTCCCGTCAGTTTTTATCCTTATAGAGCAGCAGTTCTCAAAGAGTAATCTGTGGAAACTTAGGGGTCCCTGGAACCCTTTCAAGGGATCTATGAGGTCAAAACCATTTTTATAACAAAACTAAGATGTTATTTGCCTTCTTCTCTCTTATTCTCTCTTGAGTGTACAATGGCATTTTCTGGAGGCTACATGATGAGTGATGATGCCATTACTCTGATGACTAATGGAATGTATTTAAGTGTATTCTTCTGTTTTCAATTTTTCTTTCTTAATTTCTAATGTGGTAAATGTCAATAGATGTAACACACATAAAAAAAAAAAAAAGGCTCTTTGGAGATCCATTTTTATCAATGCAAATGGGTCCTACAACCAAATAATTTGAGAACTACTGCTATAGAAAATGGAGTCACATTTCCATCAAGATATGCCACACTTAGTACATTCAGAATTCTTGGTCTTTCCACTCAGCTGCCATCTTCCTGATGATCAATCAGTAAGTAATTAGTTTCTGGGAGTGCCTACCATGTACATGCAGCAGTTTAAAGGAAGAGGGAAGGAAGGAAGAATGGAAAGAAAGGAAAAAAGACAAAGAAACAAAGATCAAAGAATCAGCTCCTTAATGAAGTTTCTAGCCTTGTGTTATTCTATCTATGGGTAGTATCACAATCATCCATAAATAATTTAAACTTAAATATGGGTTGTGGCCAGTTATTGGTATTTCCAAAAGCTCCCCACGTGATTCTAATGCATAACATTAGTTGAGAATAACATCTAAAATAATTGCTTCCAAAAATTGCCTCTTCCTCATATAACTACACTTACTGGAGTTTATGGTGCCTGTAAATACCCAGCAGGAGGCCATAGGAAGAAGCTTGGCCAAGTGAGTAAAGGAAGCATCGTGGGATTCAGTCATAAATGGGAGAACAAGGCAGGCAAGAAACATTGGGTATTCAAAATCCATCAATAAGATAAGATTGAGGGACCAGGATTCAAGGGAACCATGGAAAGCAAGGAAAGGCTTGAGTTCCCAAGGACAAGGGGAATCAAATAAGACTTCAGTGCAAGAACCAAGACAGGGGCCTCAGCTCTAGAACTTGAGCAAAAAGAGATGTCAGTTAGGCAGGAGGCCAGGTATTAAAGCCAAGCACACAAAGAAGGCAGAGTTCACATACTGAGCCTTTTAAATTTACTCTAGATGCAAATTTGGTTCTAGAAGATGGGGAAATGGAATTGGGAGTGGCATAACCAGCATGAAGGTTTTCAGGGACCCTACAGACGAGAGTGTGGAAGGCATAAAAAGAGGATGCAGGCAAATCACCAAGCTTTTAGAAGTAAGTGTTGATCATTCAAAAACACTTGAAAAAAAGAAAAGAAACGTGTGGTGAGAAACCATAGGAATATGTTGTTTGTTCGGGGAGAATGAGTTAAGAACCCTGATTACCTGGGAAGCACATCTTGTTATACATTTGTTGCCTTGATTCTAAATATTACAAAGTATTTTCTGATCTAATCTGGGCTTTATATACAAGATCACTTTCTCATAAAACTTATTTATTTTCTTAAGTTAATCCCCTGGTCCTACTTTTTTTTTTTTCATTTGACTTTTTAACCTAAGTTTAATTTGTTGTTACAATTAGGATCCATTTCATTAATATCTTATTATATTTACATTTATTCTCAGTTGAAGTTCATATACCAGGCTCTTAAAGTTTCATTCAGGGTGCACCTGTTAGCTCAGTTGGTTAAGCGTCTGACTTTTGATTTTGGTTCAGGTCATGATCTCAGGATCCTGAGATTGAGCCCAGCATCTGGCTCCATGTGGGCTAGGTGTGGAGCCTGATTAAGATCCTCTCTCTCACCCTCTGCCACTCCCCCCAGCTCACATGCACACACACTCTCTCTCTCTCAAGAAAGAAAAAAAAAGTTTCATTCAGAATGCTGCATAACATTCTCTTTTTTAAATAGTATACATTTAAATAATTAGTAGAAAGGCTTTCAGAATTTTATGACTTTGGACAGAGTGTGGAGTAGCACACTTTTAGGGATATTTCATGTTTACTTCACAGAGCACCTGGCCCTACCAGAGCCATTTTCTGATTAACTGGCTGATTGATCTAATCAAACCAAGATGGTATTGTCTGAGTAATTCTGTAAATACAGTGTTTACACTCTAAGTATATCCTTAACAAGAGTTCTTTCCTCAGGAAAGAATCACTTAATTTTTTTTTAATTCTGTGCCCAAACGCACCATGAATAATATTGCTGATCCTGCATAAATAGCAGCCAACTGTGTGGGTTGGAGACACATGACCTTATTGGTACAGTAATAGATATCTAACTTATAACATTGTCATTGAATGAATGAAACTCCTCTTCCTGAATCAATGCCTCATACATAGCTATTTATTAAACTCAAGTTTTTTACTAGGTAAAGTTAGATGGATCTTCCAATACATCAGATCATGCCAATGACTCCACTTTGGGAAATATATGTTTAAAACACAAAGTTTTCCCTCTCACTACTGAATATACTCTTTTACCCTTTTCCCCCTCATTTTTTGGGCTACCTTTTACATTTTATTTCAAATCCTTCCTCCTTTTTTTCTAATTTCTCTCCTAATGCTAATAATCTAGAATTCTTTTATTCTCCATCACCCAAGGTATCTTTCTCTGTTGAACCCACAGCCAAACACTTACTCTCTCATTCCTCCATTCATTCAATCAATCAGCAAATATATATAGCATACTTTGTATGCACCAGGCTTTAGTTACTATCTGTGGTTTCTCTTTAAGGCCTCCTCTTCCCTTTTCCTACCATTTTCCCATACCCCACTCCCACTCCCCACACACAAATACATACTCACATATGCATGGTGAGGGTTTTATAATTAAAACTGAATACATCTCATTGAGGTCAGCTATCTTTTTCTATTATATATAATAGGTATGTCTTCCTTTTGGTCCTGCTTGTCACCATTCCTTTGGGACTCTTTATCCCATGGCTAAAGGATTTCAATCCTTTTCTCTATTTGAGCAGAATACTGGATCCTTAACACCATGACCAAATATTTTGAGGCCAGTCCTTCAATTAAACTATTAAAACAAAAGATAGAAAGGACTTTGGGAATCCTGTTCAGAGCACAGCAGCACAAGAATTGATATAGAATTTTTTTTGGATATTTCAACAATCCAAACAACTGAAGTTTACATTCCTGGCCCCTTAAGTAGGTTTACTCTAATTTGAGGGGTGCACATAGGTGCTTTTTAAAAATTTAATAAATATTTCTTGAGCACCTCTTATGGACCAAGCCCTGTGCAAGTCACTGCAAAAACAAAACAAGTCAGACCTGAGTTCTGTTCTCAAGAACACAAACTAATGAGTCAGACACATAAACCATTGACTGTAATATTTCAGAATGAATATTAAGTTAGAGGAACACATATGAGCAAGCTATTATTTATCACCGTGATAGGAGTAGAGGATAAAGGTAAAGAGTCAAAGATAGAACAGAGAGAAAGTGATGTTTCCATTATTGGTACTTGACAGATGAGCAGAACTTTTCCAGGAGTAAAAAGAGTGAGAGGGAAGAGGAAACCAATTGTAAAACTGCTTTTGAAATGGCTTGTCGAATTCAGAAGCTAGGAGAATAGAGGAGGTAGATTACTTGATGAGGTCATCAGTGGTCTCAATGATATTTCCATACACCAAAACATTAGCTGCCTCTCTCCTCCCCAAGTTTCTTTGTTTTGCTCACTACTCCATTTCAGGGCATTACCTCTAAATAAACTGTGACACACAAAGACTTCTATCTATAATGGACTTTAAGGACTTTCTTTAGCTGACCCTTTCCAATGTGTAACTCTTACTGACAGAGAATCTACATTATGTGACCTTTTGAGCCTATCCTATTCCATAAGTTTATGAAATTAACGTTTATCAAATTTGAAGAATACAGTTAGGTGTGGTTAGCAAATGTATCAGGATGACAGAATTGGGGCCCAAGATGAATTCAGGCTAGAATTATGACACAGATCCAATGAGAAGAAAGATAATAAAGAGTATCTAAAGTTCCTGAACTTGGCTTCATAAGGCCAACTTATAGGATGAGAATAGAGGATGAATAGACTCAAATGTGGAATGGTGTAGATGTTTCCATTATCTCTAAGCTCAGTATACAGCAATAAGGAGAATCTTTCTGAAATACCTAGCAAACGTGAATTTATCAGAATTCCATACCATTCTGGAATAGTCAGACTACCCCTGGAGTGTTGTACCCCCTTCTGGAAAGCACTCTTTAAAGATGCTGACAAAATGGAGTGGGCCCAGGACAGAAATCATGGGGTGACAGAGGGTGGAGAAATCACATCACAAGATAAAAAAGTCGAGGGCCAGAGAAATCAGAATAAAGAAGAGGGATCAGTAATCATCTTCAACTATGTAAAGTGTGTGTTTGTGTGTGTCTGTGTCTGTGTATTTTAAATTTCTATATGATAAAACTAAGAGCAAATGGTGGACATTTCAGGAGACTGTTTTGGAAAAGAACATTTTATAAACTTTATTATATTTCCATATATGCTAAGATCTCCTTTTGTGTTCTTTAGGCTGCCTACAAAGTTATTAGTTTAGCCCTGTACCATTATCACACTGTTTTTTATTATTTAAATATTTTTATTATTCTATTTTATCTCCTCTTTCAGCTTTGTAGTTATACCTATTAACATCAATATTTTAGTGATTATCTTAGAAATTACAAACACATTTTAACTTATTATAGTCTACCTGAAATCAATACTTTTACCATGTTCTTTTTTTTTAATTAACATATAATGTATTATTTGTTTCAGGGATACAGGTCTGTGATTCATGAGTCTTACACAATTCACAGTGCTCACCATAGCACATACCCTCCCCAATGTCCATCACCCAGCCACCCCATCCCTCCCACCCCCCTCCACTCCAGCAACCCTCAGTTTGTTTCCTGAGATTAAGAGTCTCTTATGGTTTGTCTCCCTCTCTGGTTTCATCTTGTTTCATTTTTCCCTCCCTTCCCCTATAATCCTCTGTCTTGTTTCTCAAATTCCATGTTCTTAATACAAGAACTTTACAACAGTTTGACTCTGCGTACCCCCTCCTTCACCAATTTTGCTGTTGTTGCTACTTATTTTACTTCTGCATATTTTAAAAACTCCATAAGACATTGTTATTATTGTTGCTTAAACAGACAGTAGTATTTTATATATAGCCACATATTTACTTCTTTTGAGTCTTCTTCATTCTTTCTTGTACCTCTGTGCCTCTATCTGGGATCATTTTCCTTCATATTGAAGAACCCTTAATGTTTCATGTAGTGTGAGTCTGCTGATGATAAAATCTCTCAGGTTTGTTTGCCTGAAAACATTGTTACTTTGCCTTCATTTTTTGAAGGATGTTATCTCTCTGCATAAAATTGTAGTTTGGCAGTTTGGTTCTTTCTTTCAGTACTTCAAAGATGTAATTCCATTATCTTCTGGCTTCCACAGTTTCTCTTTTTTTCTTTTTTTTTTTAATTGAAGTACAGTTGACATACAATATTATATTAGTTTCAGGTGTATAAGATAGTGATTCAACATTTATATGCATTATGAAATGATCACCATGATAAGTGTAGTCACCATCTGTCACCATAGAAAGTTATTACAGGGCACCTCGGTAGCTCAGGTCACGGTCCCAGGGTCCTGGGATCGAGCCCCACATCGGGCTCCCTGCTCGGCGGGAAATCTTCTTCTCCCTCTCCCACTCCCCCTGCTTGTGTTCCCTCTCTCGCTGTGTCTCTCTCTGTCAAATAAATAAATAAAATCTTTTTAAAAAGTTATTACAATATTATTGACTATATTCCCTATGCTGTACTTTTCATTCCTGTGACTTATTTATTTTATAACTGGAAGTTTGTATCTCTTAATTCCCTTCAGTATTTTTTTTTTTTTTAAGACTTTATTTATTTGACAGACACAGCTAGAGAGGGAACACAAGCAGGGGGAGTGGGAGAGGGAGAAGCAGGCTCCCGGCTGAGCAGGTAGCCCGATATGGGGCTCGATCCCAGGACCCTGGGATCATGACCTGAGCTGAAGGCAGACGCTTAACCGACTGAGCCACCCAGGCGCCCCTCCCTTCAGTATTTTGTCCAATTTCCCCACTCCCCTCCTCTCTGTCAACCACCAATTTGTTCTCTGTGTTTATGAGTCTGTTTTATTTTGTTTGTTCATTTGTTTTGTTTTTTTAGATTCCACATATGAGTGAAATCATACAGTATTTGTCTTTCTGTGTCTGACTTATTTCGCTTAGCATAATACCCTCTAGGTCCATCTGTGTTTCAATTAAGAAGTCATTCATGGGGTGCCTGTGTAGCTCAGTCAGTTAGATGTCTGCCTTTGGCTCAAGTCGTGATCCTGGGGTCCTGGGATCGAGCCCTGTTTTCTGTTGTGTCCAGCCTATTGTTAAAGTCATGTGATGCTATCTTAATTTTAGATACTGTATTTTGTAATTCTATGATGTCCATCTGATTTATTTTTTATGGATTTAAACTCTTCATTTAAACAGTCTATATTTTCATTCATTTTGTCCATTTTTCTTCTATTTTTTAACATAATAATTATAGTTACTTTCCAAGTCCTTATCTGTTGACTCCAATATCTGAGACATCTTTGAGTCTAATTCTTTGACTATTTGTCTCTTAATCATTAGTCAAATCCTGCTCTTTTGAGATTCTAATATTTTTTTATGTACAGTAGACATTGAGATTGGTATGTTAAAAAGTTTCTGGTTTATGTCCTTATCACACTGCTTTAGTTGCTCTAACAAATAATGACAATTGTGTGTCTTCCCCTTTAGTCTTTATAACCTTTATTTTTTTTCTTATATATATGCACTTGATAATGCTCTAAAGAATAAAGGCAATGATAGCAAACATCTTTGCATTATTTCTTATCTGAAAGGAAATGATTCTAACATTTTACTGTTATGTACAATGTTTGCTATAGATTTTTGTTAGATACTCTTTATTAGGTAGAAAAAAAAGTCCCCTTATATCACTAGTTTGGAAAGAATTTTTTATAATCGTATGTTTCTATTTTTTAAGTGCCTTTTTGCATCTAGAAAGATGGTTATACTGTGTATCTCTTTTAACCTGTTAATGTAATGAATACTATTTCAAGATTTTCTAATTTTGAACTATCCTTACATTTTAGATTATGGTTTTCTATTTCTAAGAAATGCTACTTGAATAGATTTGGTAATATTTTATGTAGGATTTTTCTGCCTATATTTATAAGTGATATTGGCTTATTACCCTCTATATTAGTCTGGATTCTCCAGAGAAACTAAACCAATAGGAGATATAGATATATAGATTAGATCTAGCTCTAGATCACAAGTTTGTTATCCATTCATCCATTAGTGGACATTTAGGTTGTTTCCATATCTTAGCCACTGTGAATAATGCTGCAATAAACAGTGTTGCAGGTATATTTTTATTTTTATTTTTAAAATTTTAATTCCAGTATAGTTAACCTAGTGTTATATTAGTTCCAGATGTACCAAATAGTTATTCAACAATTCCGTACAACACCCAGTGCTCATCACAAGTGCACTCCTTAATCCCCATCATCTATTTCACCCATCCCCCACTCCCTCCCCTCTGGTAACCATCCACTGTGTTCTCTATAGCTGAGATTCTGTTTATTGGTTTGTCTTTCTCTTTTTTTTCCTTTGTTTATTTGTTTTGTTTCTTAAATCCCACATATGAATAAAATATGGTATTTGTCTTTCTCTGGCTGACTTATTTTGCATAGCATTATACTCTCTAGCTCCATCCATGTCATTGCAAATGGAAAGATTTCATTCATTTTTCATGGCCAAGCAATATATATTGTATCTATATATACCACTTCTTCTTTATCCATTCATCTATTGATGGGCACTTGGGCTGCTTTCATAATTTGGCTATTGTAAATAATGCTACAATAAACATAGGGGTGCATATATTTATTCAAATTAGTGTTTTCATATTCTTTGGGCAAATATCCAGTAGTGAAATTACTGGCTCATATGGTAGTTCTATTTTTAATTTTTCGAGGAACCTTCATACTGTTTTCTACAGGAGCTGCACCAGTTCGCATTCCCCCCAACAGTGCGTGAGTGTTCCCCTTTCTCCACGTCCTTACCAACAATTGTTTCTTGTGTTTTTTATTTTAGCCATTCTGACAGGTGTAAGATGATATCTCAGTGTGGTTCTGATATGCATTTCCCTGATGATGCGTGATGTTGAGCATCTTTTCATGTGTCTGTTGGCTGTCAGGCATGTTGTCTTTACAGAAATGTCTGTTCATGTCTTCTGTTCATTTTTAAGTGGACTATTTGGCTTTTTGTGTGTTGAGTTCTATAAGTTCTCTTTATATTTTGGATACTAACCCTTTATCAGATAAGCCATTTGCAAATATTTTCTCTCATTCAGTAAGTAGCCTTTTACTTTTGTTGATTATTTCCTTTGCTGTGCAGAAACTTTTTATTTTGATATAGTCCCAATTGTTTATTTGTGCTTTTGTTTCCCTTGCCTCTGGAGACATATCTAGAAAAATGTTGCTATAGCCAATGTCAAAGAAATTACTTCTTGCATTCTTTTTTAGAATTTTTATGGTTTCAGGTCTCACATTTAGGTCTTAAATCCATTTTGAGTTTATTTTTGTGTATGGTGTAGGAAAGTGGTCCAGTTTCATTCTTTTGCATCTATCTATTTTTTCCCAACCCCATTTGTTGAAGAGATTGTCTTTTTCCCATTGGATATGGTTGGAAAAGATGCATGATATGACTTTAATATTTTTTAATTTGTTGAGGCCTTTTCTGTGACCTAATGTGTGATCTATTCTGGAGAATGTTCCATGTGCACTTGAAAATAATGTGTAGGGGCGCCTGGGTGGCTCAGTCGGTTAAGTGTCTGCCTTCGGCTCAGGTCATGATCCCAGGGTCCTGGGATCGAGTCCCACATTGGGCTCCTGGCTCAGCGGGGAGTCTGCTTCTCCCTCTGACCCTCTCCCCTCTCATGCTGTTTCTCACTCTTCTCTCTCTCTCTCTCTCTCAAATAAATAAATAAATAAAATCTTAAAAAAAAAGGAAAAGAAAATAATGTGTAGTCTGCTCTGCTAGGATGGAATGGTCTGAATATATCTGTTAGATCCATCTAGTCCAATCTGTCACTGTTTCCTTTTTGATTTTGTTTGGATGATTTGTCCATTGATGTAAGTGGGTGTTAAAGTCAGCTACTTTATTGTATTACTATTGATTACTTTCTTTTTTTTAAAGATTTTATTTATTTATTTGAGAGAGAGAGAGTGCGAGTAGAGGGAGGAGCAGAGGGAGAGAGAGGAGCAAAGGGAGATGGAGGAGCAGAGGGAGAGGGACAAGCAGACTCCGTGCTGAGCACAGAGCCCAGTGCAGGGCTCCATCCCACGACCCTGAGATCATGACCTGAGTCAAAACCAAGAGTCAGACGCTTAACCAAATAAGCCACCCAGGTGCCCCTTGATTACTTTCTTTATGTTTGTTAGTAGCTGTTTTATGTATTTTGGTGATCCCATGTTGGGTACATATATATTTACAACTGTTATATCTTCCTGTTTGATCTTTCCCTCTATAATTATATAGTGTCCTTCTTTGTCTCTTGTTCTAGTCTTTGTTTTAAAGTCTATTTTGTCAGATATAAGTATTGCTACCCTGGCTTTCTTTTCACTTCCATTTGCATAATAAATACTTCTCCATCCCTTCACTTTCAATCTGCAGGTGTCTTTAGGTCTAAAGTGAGTTTCTTGTAGGCAGCATATAGATGGGTCTTGTTTGTTTTTTTAATCCATTCTGTCACCCAGTGTCTTTTGATTGAAGCATTTCGTCCATTTACATTCAAAGTAATTATTGATAAGTATGTACATATTGCCATTTTGTTACTTATTTTATGGTTGTTTTTGTAGTTCTCTGTTTTTTTCCCTTATCTTGCTGTCTTCTCTCGCAGTTTGCTGGCTTTCTTTAGTGATATACTTGAATTCCTTCTCTTTATTTTTTGCATATCTATTACTGGTTTTTGATTTGCAGTTACCATTAGATTCATATATGAGTCTATATATTGCAAAGCATATAGCACATGCATATAGCAATCTATATCACGTTGATGGTTGCTTAAGTTTGAACCCATTCTAAAAGCACTATTATTCCTCTACCCCCCACCCCACATTTTAGGTATATGGTGTCATGCTTTATATCCTTTTATTTTGTGAATACATTGGCTGATTCTTATAGATATACTTAATTTTACTGCCTTTGTGCTTCCTACTTTTCTTACTTATATTTATGGTCTTTCCTTTCTACTCAAAAAGTCCCCTTTAACATTTCTTGTAGGGCTCATTTGGTCGTCATGAATTCCTTTAACTTTTGTCTGGTAAACTCTTTATCTCTCCTTCTATTCTTAATGATATCCTTGCGGAATAGAGTATTCTTGGTTGCAGGTTTATTTCTTTCAGCGCTTGGAATATTTCATGCCACTCTCTTCTGACATGCAAAGTTTCCATTGACAAATCCACTGATAGCCTCGTGGGGTTCCCCTTGTATGTAACTGTTTTCTTTTCTCTTGCTGCTTTTAAAATTCTTTCTTTATTGGGGCGCCTGGGTGGCTCAGTCATTAAGCATCTGCCTTTGGCTCAGGTCAGGATCCCAGGGTCCTGGGATTGAGCCCCCACATCAGGCTCCTGACTCAGCGGGAAGCCTGCTTCTCCCTCTCCCACTCCCCCTGTTTGTGCTCCTGCTCTCGCTATCTCTCTGTCAAATAAATAAATAAAATCTTTAAAAAAAATTCTTTCTTTAGCACTACTTTTTGCCATTTTTATTACCGTCTCTTAGTGTGGACCTCCTTGGGTTGATTTTGCTGGGGACTCTGTGCATCCTGGATCTGGATTTCTGTTTCCTTCCCCAGATTAGGGGTGTTTTCAGCTATTATTTCTTCAAGTAAATTTTCTGCCCCCTTTTCTCTCTCTTCTCCCGGGATCCCTGTAATGTGAATGTTATTACACTTGATGGTGTTGCTGAATTCCCTAAGTCTATTTTCATTTTGTACTATTATTTTTTCTCTCTGCTGTTCAGCTTGATTGCTTTCCATTACTCTGTCCTCCAGGTCACCGATCTCTTCTTCTGCTTCCTCTAGTCTACTCTTTTTTCCATCTTTTATATTTTTAAATCTGTTATTGAGTTCTTCATCTCCAATTGGTTCGTTTTTAAGTTTTCTATCTCTTTGTTAAGGGTCTCACTGAGGTCCTCCCCTCTTCCTAAGTCCATGAGTATCTTTACGACCATTACTTTAAATTCTCTATCAGGCCTGTTACTTATCTCTATTTCATTTAGCTCTCTTGCTGTGATTTTGTCTTGTTCATTCATTTGAAATATAGTCCTCTGTCTCTTCATTTTGTCTAACTCTCTGTGTCTGTTTCTCTGTGTTAGGAAAGTCAACTATGTCTCCTGCTCTTAAAAGTAGTTGCCTTTTTAGAAAGAAGTCCTATAGTGCCCTGCAGGGCAATGTCCCCTGTTCACCAGAACCTGGTGCTTCAGGGGTGTCTCCTGTGTGTGTTGCATACAGCCTACTATCATGATGAGCCACTTTTTCCTTTAGTCCAGTCACCTGCAATGACTCTCTTTGCCTGTTATGAGCAGGATTTGTCCCTGTGTTGTTAGTGGGCTAGTCTGGGGCCTCCCTAAAGTTGAGTTGAGTCTACCAGGTGTTTGCCATAGATGAAGTATCACTGAACTGCAGGGTGCTTTCCCTGTGTTGTCCCCACAGAAACTTTTATTGGTAGGTGGGGCCTGTAGTCAGACTGGTGTATGTGGTCATCTACCCCTCTCCCTGGGGGAAGAGTCACTTGGAGTGGTGCTGGTCCCTATCAGGGCTGCTTGCACACTGACATGCTTGTGGCCGCTCTTTGGATGGTCTCTAGCTAAGAACATATTGGAAGGGGCAGGTCCGCAGGAGAATGTGGGGGTGGGGTACACTGGTCTGCTGTGGGAGGGGACCAACAGCCACCTGGGAAAACTCCTACTGAGACCTGCCAGGTTGGAGTGGGAAGATCCATAGAAGCTCAGTGGGGTAGGGTGCACCATTAGCAAGCTAGGTGGAGAGTGTTTGCACTATGCTGGTTCTCACAGGTATCTATTTATCTAGGTTGGGGGGAGAGGGAGGGAAATAGCACCCACCAGCTTTTTGTTCTTGGAAAAGTCTCCCAAATATCCATGCCCCTCCGGCACACGCTCTGAGATTAGTAAATAAATCTTCTTCTGTACCCAAGGCATTTTTCAAATTGCTGCTTCTATGCTGTATCCCAGTGGGCCTGTTTGTGCTCTTTAAGGGTGGGGACTCAGTTTCTTCTCACTCTCCAACTCTTCCAGAGCCATGCTGCTGATTCTTAAAGTTCTACGTGCTGGGGTACCTGGGTGGCTCAATTGGTTAAGCGTCTGCCTTCAGCTCAGATCATGATCCCAGAGTCTCAGGATCATCATGATCCCAGAGTCTCAGGATCAAGCCCCACATCGGGCTCCCTGTGCAGTGGGGAGTTTGCTTCTCCCTCTGCCTCTCCCTTGATCATGCTCTCTCTCTCTCACTCTCTCTCTCAAATAAATAAATAAAATCTTTAAAAAAAATAAAGTTCTAGGTGTGTACAAAACAGAGAATCATGGGGGGAGGGAGGGAAAAATAAAACAAGATGAAATCAGAGAGGGAGACAAACCGTAAGAGACTCTTAATCATAGGAAACAAACTGAGAGTTTGTTTGTTGGAAGGGAGGGAGGTGTGGGGATGGGTTAACTGGGTGATGGACATTAAGGAGGGCACGTGATATAATGAGCACTGGGTATTATACAAGACTGATGAATTAATGAACTCTACCTCTGAAACAATAATACACTATATGTTAATTAATTGAATTTAAATAAAAAATAAATAAATAAAGTTCTAGGTGTGAAGCCCCACTGACTGAAAGAACTTACAAAGTTAGGGCTCTCTGGTTTTCAAAGCCAAATGTTATGGGAATTCTTCCCAGTGTGAGTCCCCTGTGCCTGGGGTGTCTGGTGTGGGGGTCTGCTCCTCTCCCCTCTCCATCCCCACCACATCCTTCCCTCTTGCACACAGTCCCACAGGTCAGTTTTGCTCCCGAATGCATCTCTGCCTTTCTTACCCTCTTTGATATGTCCTCTTCTCTACATTTAGCCATGGAGAGTTTGTTCGCCAGACCCTGGGTGTTTTCTGGGTTGTTTACACTGATGTGGGTCTTATCTAATTGTATCTGTGGGACGAGGTGAGCCTAGGATCCTCCTACTCCACCATCTTCTTGTAGGTATATTTTGAATACTTTGTCCTCTAATCTTTATAGTAGAGGTAAGTAATCAACACACCACCATATTATAGTATTAGCATATTCCGAATTTGTCTATACTTACTGTACCAGTATGTTGTATATTTTCATATGTTTTCATGTTATTAATTAGTATTCATTCGTCTCAGCGTGAAGAATTCCTTTCAGTGTCTCTTGTAAGACAGGTCTAGTGGTGATATTGTCTCTCAGCTTTTGTTTGTCTGGTAAAGTCTTTATCTCTCCTTTCCCAAAGGACAGCTTTGCTGGAAAGAATATTTTTGGTTGGCAATTCTCTTCTAGCACTTTGAATGTAACAGCTTGCTCTCTCTTGGCCTGTAAGATTTCTGCTGAGATGGGGCGCCTGGGTGGCTCAGTCGGTTAAGCGTCTGCCTTCAGCTCGGGTCATGATCTCAGGCTCTTGGGATCGAGCCCCGCATTGGGCTCCCTGCTCAGCAGGGAGTCTGCTCCTCCCTCTCCCTCTGTGCTCTCTCTCTCCCTCTCTCTCTCTCTCTCTTTCAAATAAATAAATAAAACCTTTTAAAAAAAGATTTCTGGTAAGAAATCTACCAATGGCTTTATGGGAGATCCCTGGTAAGTTATAAGCTTCTTTCTCTTGATACTTTTAAGATTCTTTCTTCGTTTTTGTGTTTTGACATTTTTATTATAATGTCTCTTGAAGAGAATCTCTTTAAGTTGAGTTTGTTTGGTGACACATGAGGTTCATGAACTTGGATATCCAAATCTCTCCCCAGATTTTAGACATACTCACTCATTTTTTTTAAATAAGCTTCCTTTCCCCTTCTCTCTCTCTTCTTCTGGAGCTCCAATAATTCATAAATTGGTCCTTTTGATAGTATTCCAAAGATCATGGAATCATTTCTTCACTTTTTTTCATTTTTTTCCTTCTTTCTCCTCTGACTGGATAATTTCAAAGTTCCTGTTCTCTAATTCACAGATTCTTTCTTCTGCTTGATTAATTCTGTTATTGTTGATGTTCTCTATTGCATTTTTTTTTTTTCATTTCATTCATTATATTCATCAGCTCCAGAATTTCTATTTGGTTCTTTTTTATGATTCCACACAGCTGGGAGAGCCCTGGGCACTTACTCACATGCTCTCACTTTCTCCCATGGGAAAAATCATGGGCCAAGAAAGTCTTGTCTGATTGTGGAATGTGCCACCTTGGGGGAAGGGTGATGCAGGTAAAGCTGAATTATTTCTCTTACTCTCTCCAAGGCATCAAAACTCATATTTCCTTTTTGTTCCAACAGTGTGCTACAACTTCTCTGCCAGAAACCCGGACTTCTACAAAGGCTCTTTGTCCATGGGTGATTGTCTAAGACAGCGTGCTCCTGGGGTTCCCAGACCATGACCTAGAGGTGCTGGAGCCACTTCATGAGCCACTTTAGGGTCCACAGCTGAGACCGAGGTCAGTATGCTTATTTCCCAATGCATGGATGGGCAGCACTACTCCCAGGTCCCTTGGCATATGGTGCTGGATCCCACAGCTCTCACTAAAGCACTTTTGTCCATGGATGGATGCCAAATTGTTATTGAGGAGGGCATACAATGACGGATGTCTTATTCAGCTGTGTGACTGATGTCACTCCTACCTTGGAGATTTAAATGAAGATAGGTAAGACCCACTATTAGCAAATCTTCTGAAATGGAAGAAATAGCAGCTGAATTCCTGACTTCACAGATTTTCTACAGGAGCATAAACTAATCTGAGAAATGATGGGTTGATAACTGAAAAACTCAACCTCAAACAGAAACCCTTATGGATACCTTTTGTTTTCCTTTCCCAGTCTTTAATCTTACACTTAAGTAACAATTAATCTTTGTTCATTACTCTTTACAAGTGACTTGGCTGGATTCAATATCTAAATTAATTTGCTTGAAATAAATGAAATGAGAATCTATAATTCATGAGAATGACAGCACCAGAGAAACTTAAGAAAACGTCTGTGATGTAGTAGAAAAGCCAGTTGCTACTGGTGGCATCAAATCTGGGCTCTCACTTTCCCAACCCCCCACTCGTCAAGCTATGAGGCTCAACTACCTCATCTGGAAGAGGGAGGAAATAGGTAGTAGAGTGTGATTAAGCACTTGGACTCTGTAATCAAAATCCTTGGGTTTTATTCCTGGTTCCACCTCATACCACTGTGACTTTGAGCAAATTACTTAACCATTCCAGGCCTCAGCTTCCTTATCTGTAAAAAGGGGATAGTAATTTCATTTGCCTCATAGGTTTATTATAAGGATTAAATTAGGTAGTATATATTAAGTTGTTGGCCAGTGATGAGTACTCAATAAATGTTGGCTCTTATAGATGTTATATTGCCATTACAATTACTACTAACTACTACTACTACTATTACTACTACTGCATATAATTCAACATGTTTTGAGCATCTATACACCAAACATTGGCTTTGTGTTTTGGGTGGGGAGCAAGGGTCAAAAAAATTTTAATATGATTCTCCTTCTCTGAGTAAACCTATAAATATCACAGTTTTTCCTGAGCCGAAAAGAGCAATTATTCAGGGAACCCAACTTGGCTATCATGTGTCTGGGAGGAGATTGGCAATGAGCCTTCCCTCTGGCTCCCACATTTTTCATAGTGGTGACCTTTCAAGAGGTATATCTCATCTGCTTGTCTGAGTTTCCACCTGGCCAAAATTGTGCTTTCACTACAGGAAAGGAATATAGTACTTGGGCATTGCAGAGTTCCCTGAGGAATTCTCACTGGTGAGGAAAGAACCTCAGGATTTTGAAAGACATTTTATAAATAAGCAAATACAGAAGTACTGTGCCTTCCCACCAGGGACTGCAGATTTGTAAGTTTCAAGGAGGCTGGTGGAAATGTTCTAAGTGTCTTATTTTAAAAAATATGTTCTATTTCTGGTACCAAAAAAACAGATCCATTGAAAACCTTAAGGAATATTTTAGGCAAAGATTTGGGATCACTTGGATGTTAGTGATTTGACTTAAAATTATTCCATAACCCATACTCACAGTTGGCCTCAAGCAACTTCAGATACAGCACAGGGATATTCCCCCATAACTTGTCACTCAGCAGGGGCTCATGATCCTTGTACATAGAGCTTGGGGTTAATCCTGTGGCAAAAATGACTTAGTTACTAGGAATAAACCTTCTCAAGCTAGCTTTAAAGAAAAAGGATGAACATGTTGTAGGGAGACAAAAACATCTTCAAGTTTTGGGCAGAAGGCACACAGACATGCTTTAGACAGCTTTGGAGCCAGGAGCTGGAAATCCTACAGGAGCTGCTTTCTTTGCATCTGGCTAATTCTCTCTTCATCTCTGGACGAAGCCAAATTTGTTTGTCCCAATCATGACTTTATATAATTTCCTCCCTTTAAGCATACAGCAAAGACTGCATTCAATCTCTATGTTCTAAATATAAATCCTCAGAAAGAGAAACCTGATTTTCCCAGCTTAGATCAGGCACCAACCCCTGGCTTAATCACCAGTGACCAGAGGGAAGACTCATATGGCCCATTACCCCCTCAGCGGGAGCTAAGAGAGACCTCAGAGAAGAGGCACGGGCCACCAGAAAAATGGATTGGCATGCCAAGACTGTGCCTTCTCCTTGCTTCCTAGCTCCAAATCGTCAGCCTCCAAGGGACAAGTGGATTAAATTGACTCAGAATGAAACATGATGCATATTACTGAAAGCCTAAACTTCAGAAATAATACTAAACAGAAGGATGAAACTGAGCAGGAAAGGACACTTGAGAAGAAGAGAGAAAAGATGTTACCCACAGGTTATCTGGGTCTGGGAGGTGGTGTGAACAAAGGGGAATAAAGAGCACTATTGACCAGTTTCAGCCACAAAATCCTCACTACTGCCCCTGCCTGCCTTGTTAAAGGAAAAGGAAAAGACGGTTCACCAGCAGTATTTGGGGCTTTTGGTCAACTTGAGTACAAGTTAAAGCTTCCTCCTTAACATTACCTCACCCATCAATTGTTCTCCGGAGTCTCTGTGTATCTCCAGCTTTTGATTTCCATTTGAAGCACAGAGCTCCTCAAAGGGTGGCTGCTGGAGCTATCATTCCAATATGTGAACCCGAGAATTACTTCACCCAGGAGTACACTTGTTGGGCCCCATTATCCCTTGGCAGAAAGCAACCCCTCTTCCTTTCCCCTAAAACTCTATGCAGTCACTCTTACCTTCCCAACCACGATCTTAAGGATTTTTATTACCTCTGGGCAGAAGGAGCATGAAGCTGCAGACCCCCAGTGCCTTCTCTCTTTGCTTCATGGGAGTTTTCAGCCTGAATTGGCCCAAGGGTTAAACAGTGGGCTGGACCTGAGCCTGACCCCCATTGTGAAGTAGGATAGTGTTCATCTTCTGGGACTTTGTCCCTCTAGGTCACCCTCCAGCTCATTTAATCTTCAGTCAAGGAGGAAGTTCTGCCAGACACTTCACATCTAAATCTGTGCTGCTGCTTCCTTTGCAGGTATGAGCAAAGTCAAGGATAGCATTAGCTAAGTGGTCCTCAAAGTGCAGTCTCAGACCAGCAGCATCAGCATCACCTGGGAACTAGTTAGAAATGCAGTCTTGAGCTCAAACTCAAACCTACCGAATGAGAAACTCTAGGGGTGGGGACCAGTCATCTGCATTTTATTAAGCCCTCTAGGTGATTTCTTATGGACACCAAAGTGTGAGAAACTCTGCTTCAGAATGGATTAATGGCCATCCTAAACTATAGGTGAAGTCAGATTTTAACATCTCCCCACCCAAGTACCACTTATTACAGGTTTATTTGTACCTTCCAGCTACCAGGGCTGCCCACATAATTTCCAGGGCCAGTGCAAAATGAAAATGTGGGACTCTTGTTGAAAAAGCAGGAAAATAGTGTCAGTAAAGGTACATATAGGTTTTTTCTTTCTTCTCCATCTCTTGACTTGTCGTGGTATTTTTTTATTTGTAATTTAATATCATTCTAATTAAAGAAAAGTTAAAATGTTAAAATTATTAGCATAAGTTGTCTTTTTATTGTGCAAATAAATAAAATATATAATAATAAATAAATGCAAATATTTTTAGAGCATTTATCCTATATGTAGAATCCCTGAAATTTCACATTTTGTATTTTGTGGCTTGTCCCTGAAAGGTGCCTCAAGCTGGCCAGAAGGGATGGACAGCGAGCCAGGTTCAAGAAGCTTGGAAGGAGGTAAAGAGGATCCCCAGGCACAGAAGTAGCTGAGGGAGCTCTTCTATGATACTGACCAGGCAAGTGCAGACCTACCCAGGCACCCAAGCCCCCGAGCCTCTGCCCTTAGCAGGGCACACTCACAGGCTTGACCTTTAACAGGTTCCCCCACCCACCAGCTGCCGGACCATGACCCTGCCCCACCTCCATCCCCCACCAGGAGCCAGGGTCTGGGCAAGTTCAGCCAGCATTTTCCTTTCCTACGGCCTGCCACCCCAACCTGTGGCAGACAGATGACCCTGACGGATCTTTAAAACTCTGTGCCAGGATGCATCAGTACCTGGATCAGGACAGGCAAGAGGTGTGCGTGTCCCCACTGAGACACAGCTGTGGGGGGCAAGAACAGGGCCACTCTGCCTGCCCAGGGACGCTGTGGGGAGCTCATGCCCAACCCTGTCCTCCCCACGCTCATACCCAGTTCCCTTGCCAGGGACAAAGGGTGGAGCTGTCAGGGCTGAGGTGGGGAGGGAGAACCCAGAGAGGCCTGGGGTGTCAGGAGCAGGAAAGCAGGCAGCCGAGAATCCACCCCAGGGAAGTGGAGGAGGTGGGACCTTCCCTGGGCTAAGGCTCCAAGCTCCTTGCAACATGCCCCATTGTCATGTCATTTACAAAACACAAACTCAAAAATAAGATCGTTAAGAATTTCAAGACGTGACTGCATAGCATTAAACCCTAAGCCTGGGGCCCTTCTGAGCCTGGGGCCCTTCTGAACAAGGCCACCGCACTGGTCACATGCCCATGAAGCCAGCCCCGCCAGCCACACTGAAATGAGTAGAGTGAAGACCAGCTCAATGGCATAGCTACCCAGCCTCCACACTCCTTTAGGAATGGAATGGGTCTCCTCGACCAGTCTCACAAGAACCTTCGGAATCTGAACCTTGGCTATTTCTCCAATTTCAACCCGACCCAGTATTCCTGCCATAGCTAGAGGTTCTAGCCAGATTGAACTAGGACCAGCGGCTCTTTCGCGAGTGCCTGTTGCCTCTATCTCTGCCTGAAATGCTCCCCACTTTTCGCCACCATCTTCTGCATCCCCTTACCCAGGTCCTCCCCGCCACTAACTCCATCTTTCAGGTGGATACTCTAAATGCATCAGGCATCCTATGTGGTACCATACCATACTGTGTCTATCTCATTGGTAAGAATTAAAAGTGCCCGTTTCCCTGCCTGTCCCCACAGTAGTTAGAAACTCCAGGAAGGCAGAGACGGCATCTTGTT
Organism: Phoca vitulina; assembly: GCF_004348235.1. Taxonomy (NCBI): domain Eukaryota; kingdom Metazoa; phylum Chordata; class Mammalia; order Carnivora; family Phocidae; genus Phoca; species Phoca vitulina. Next base: position 17,596,011 of record NW_022589738.1, on the reverse strand, counting down.
TGCCACTCTATCTTCAGTGTTTGGCAGAGTATTAGCAAAAATAAGAATTAGTGATGCTAATGAAATGGGTCCCAGGGTAAGACTCACGGCGCGCTGTCACTGAGACTAACCGCCTGTCCAAGTATCTTATGACTAAATGCTGTAATCTTTCATTCTCTGAGTCAGACACAACACCACTTCCTTTTCTGAGACTGTTTTTACATCTGTCGGATAATTTTAAGTGGTTGAAGTTTAGAGAACCGTATTCGGAGGAGATGAATGTTTTGCTCTCATCCCTTCAGTTGAATGTCTTCTGTTGAATTTACATCTTAAAGTTCCAAAAGAAAATTCTCTTTCCCATCCTTCATTTGCTTCACAGGTACGTAGGATGACTTCAAGTGGTGGCAACCCCAGGATTATGATCCTGAAATGCCTTTGGATCAGCGGTGCAGGAGTTCGTAAGCAGGGCTGGGCACACGTCGGGTTCCTTCAGGCAGGTCAGCGTGCTTAAAGGCTTTTTTTTTTTTTTTTTTTTTTTTTTGCTTAGAACCCCTTTAAATATAAAAATAAATAAAATGAACATCAGTTATGTCTGCTCCTGCTGAGTGCTCAGACATAAAATCCTTTCATTTTCCGAGACCCTTAAAGAGACAACTTGGGATTCACCAGAATCGTTTGGCATTGGCTCCTAAGAGATAGATAAAAATGAGGCAATTGTGCAGCACGTGGAGGGAAGGTGATTCAGATGTCCTTTGCTTCAGGTCTGGGAGTAGGGAGGGCTCTGTTTTGTGTTCCGAGGTCCGAACCAGAGCCCCAGCCAGAGCTGAAATGGGCAGCAGCCCTCTGAACTTTCTGCCATCCACATTGACTTGCCTTTGAGGCTCACAATGGAAGGCTACAGTTAGATCTTTCAAACTGAGCCTTGGATAGATTTGCTTGGTGTCCGAAGGCTATTTTGGAAGTATATTTAGGCTTCTGATACTCTCGTGAAATAACAGCATTAAAAATATTTAGCTTGTTTGGCGAGTATAACTTCTGAAATAATTCCCTTCTCTTCTAAATAACACTAATTTTTACCCAGTAGCAATGTGTTTGTTTTGAAGTCTACACTATCCATAAGGGAAAGTAAACCATGATCATGTAGTTCTCTGGAGGCAGAAAACTTATAATTGTTTGCCTTGACCCAAATGAACATAACCACGAGGACAGAGAAACATCTTTTAACTTCTATAGCTTGCTACTTTGTTTCTGTAACATGTTTATTATTCATATTTTTCAATATCTCTTTCTACCTACAACATTTTTTTTAAAGATTTTATTTATTTATTTGAGAGGGAGAAAGTGAGCGAGACAAAGAGAGAGAGAGAAGGAGCAGGGAGAGGGAGAAGCAGACACCCAGCTGAGCAGGGAGCCCGATCCCGGGATTCAGGGAATCATGACCTGAGCCAAAGGCAGACGCTTAACCGACTGAGCCACCCAGGCACCCCTACCTACAACATTAATTATGAATCACAAATTGTATGCATGTGTCTTCTATAGCATTAGAACAAAGTGGTTAAGAGCACACACACCTTCTGGAGCCAGACTGCCTAGATTCAAATCTGGACTCCAACTGGTTCACTAGCTATGAATCCTTGGGCCTCTCTGAGCCTGTTCCCCTCCCCCCCATAAAAAGGGGACAATAATAGTGCCTACCCCACAAGGTTTCTGTGTGATGCTGTGACATGAGTTAATATGTTTGCAAAGTACATAGAGCAGTACCTCACGTATATTTAACACTATAGAGGTATTAGATATCGACGTTATTATTGCTTTAATTTTTAAAAAGACTGATTTAGGGGCACCTGGGTGGCTCAGTCATTGGGCGTCTGCCTTCGGCTCAGGTCATGCTCCCAGGGTCCTGGCACTGAGCCCCACATCAGGCTCCCCGCTCCATGGGAAGCCTGCTTCTCCTTCTCTCACTCCCCCTGCTTGTGTTCCCTCTCTTGCTGTGTCTCTCTCTGTCAAATAAATAAATAAAAAATCATTTTAAAAAAAAGACTGATTTATTTGAGAGAGAGAGAGAGAGAGCACACGAGCAGGGGGAGGGGCAGAGGGAGAGGGAGAGAATCCCAAGCAGACTCTGCGCTGAGCGTGGAGCCCCACATGGAGCTGGATCCCACGACCCCGAGATCATGACCTGAGCCTAAACCAAGAGCCTGAGCTTAACCTACTGAGCCACCCAGGTGCCCCAAAGTCATTATCTCTTAATGTATTGGTGGAATGCTAACATTTGATCAAGATTCTATAATTTAAAATATATATGCATGTGAGGGAGGAATATATATGCAAATACCTCCTCCATGGGGATCTAGCCGTACACGTGTGACCAGCACTTGTTTGCTTCCGTCACTAAAGAAGGAAGATATCTAAGCTCTCCTAGGACGCATTCTAGTAGAAATAACTTTTCTCAAATTTAAGTAAAATTAACATTTCAGAAAGACCATCTTTTTCCTCGCTGGCACATCATTGCCACCCCACCCTCAGGACAAAGTCATTTCTGTTTGATGGGGCCTTAGGCTCACTAAAGGAGGGTCCTTGATTCATATTAGTATTTTACATAAATGCCTCCTAGTCATTTGGGCAAATAAAAAGTTTTGGGACCTTCAGTGTATTTTTCTGTCTTTTATTTATGCCACTCCTTTAGACCTGAGTGGTCTTTGCTGCTTGCATGTATCAGATGCAGGTGACCCCATAAGATTTAAGGTTGCTTTACCACTATCATCATATCACAAAACTGACACTTTCAGAATAGCTCTCGATCACCAAGGACATTTCTACCTCTGACACTGGATGTGTTGTTTACACATGATTTTCCAGAGCCAATCCCCAGCCCAACCCCAATCATGCCACCTTTTACAGCCAGCATAGGGTGGCTTGGAGTTCAAAGATTGCCTGTCTGCCGGGCCTGCCCTACAGTCAGGTGTCTTCTCCATCAGTGACCAGACCACAAGGCAGAGGTTGTTCAGTCATGGCACTGGGTTCTGCTCCCCCACTAGGCTTTACTCGTGCGGACTCTTGCCATTTGAAGAGTTTCACTGTTAAGGAAACATTTTGTTCCTCAAAGTTCTGAAAAAGAAGGATACTGAGGATGGAGCACCTGGGTGGCTCAGTTAGTTAAGCATCTGCCTTCGGCATGGGGATCAAACCCCACATTGGGCTACCCCCTCAGTGGGAAGTCTGCTTCTCCCTCTTCCTCTGCCTGCCACTCTCCCTGCTTGTGCTCTCTCTTTCTCTCTCTGTCAAATAAATAAATGAAATCTTAAAAAAAGAAGGATATTGAGGCAGAAGATCATATTCCTAAGATATGATTATATTAATAAGGTTTCATGTGCCCATGTTTACCCAATTTAACTGATATGCATTGGAATATTTTTTTTTCAGCAAGATTTAAGTAATTAGCTAGTATTCAAGAAATAGTTCTTTGGCTAATCTTTCAGAAAAGAATGGATTGCTAATTCTCTGACTTTTAACCACTGAGCCATGTGCTCAAGTTTGTCACCTGAACAAATGTGGAAAACATTCCATTTGGCGAGTTCAAGGTTAAAACAGAATTTAGTCTAAGATTTACTTGGTTCTAGTGTAGAATTATCTGCTCCCATTTTTCTTAACTCCTGCCAGAAGAAGAAAAAAAAAAGTGATATTGTTTCATCTTAGTTATATTCAGAAGATGGGAGAGTTAAGAATTTATCCAATGTAGCTGACACCAGGCAGAGAATCAGCCAGAACAATACCTAGCACACAGTAGGTGTTCAGTAAGTATTTGATATTGAAATGACTTACTCAAATGACACCAAATTTGGTGGTAGACATGGCATCGAGACACCCCACCCCAGAGTATGCCGTCTGCTTCTTAGGCACTCTGTTCTCACACATTGGTTTATTTTTACATGAGCACATTTTAAAAAAATGTTTTCATCTATAATTTTAATATCCAGCCAACTGTGCATAATGTTTAATGACATCTTATTAACAAAGAAACACTTTTAGAAGAACCACAGAGAAGTAGCAACTGCCATTTTTCTCCCCAGCACCTGATACAAGGTTTCTTGGCAGGGGGCAAATTGGATGACCAACTCTTGCTCCCTTCCAGTGCATGAAGACTAAGTTTCAGGAGGCAAATATCTTTTGCCATAGCCTGATCCTCAAAACAATAGTTGGGCTGGCTTTAAGCATGGTGGAAGCAAGGCATCAGCATGGGTGACATGAACTGACATGACAGACCTTGCTCAGCCTAAAACCATCTCTACCTCTGATTGGCAGCTCATGGCCTGAACACTCCCTATCAGGGGCTTTTCCATTGTGTTAAGCAATGCTCTCTCTCCTAGAACTAGTTTAAACTTTTCCTGAAATGGAAGAACTCAGGGCCAGTAATACCCAACCATGAGGTGCCAACTCCAATCAATCATCTCTAGTAGCAACATGGAGAAGAACAGCTTAAGAGCAATGGAAGTCTTGGAGTAGGGAGACACTCCTGAAGAAAGAGCAGACCAAGTGGGAAGTGTGAAGGCCGTGGTGCTGTTTTTAACTCGTTATCATTGAAATTTTAGAAGGTTAAGGTTGAAAAATACAAGCTTTGCAATAGATAGTCTTGGGCTTAATTCCCAGCTCCTCTACTTATGAGCTGTGTGACCATATGCAAGTCTTTTAACATTTCCAACCTTGTTTCCTCATCTGTAAAATGGTGGCAAACAACCATACCACCTACATTAGTTTCCTGGGGCTGCTGTAACAAATGACCACAAACTTAGTGACTTAAAACAACAGAAGTGTATTGTCTCACAGTTCTGGAGGCCAGAATTCTGAAAACAAGGTGTTGGCAGGATTGGCTCCTTCTGGAGGCTCTGAGGAAGAATCCATTCCAGACCTCTCTCCCAGCTTCTGGTGACTGCCAGCAATCCTTGGCATTCCTTGGCTTATGGCTTCATTATTCCAATCTCTGCCTCCGCCTTCATGGGGCCCCCTTCTCTGCATCTCAAATCTCCCTTTTCTTCCCCTTTAGAAGAATACCAGTAATTGGATTTAGGGCCCACTACAATCCAGGATGATCTCATCTTGAAATCCTCCACTTAATTTTTTTAAAGATTTTATTTATTTATTTGAGAGAGAGAGAGAGAGAGTGCACAAGTGGGGGGAGGGGCAGAGGGAGAAGGACGAGCAGATTCCCCGCTGAACGGGGAGCCCGACCTAGGGCTGGATCCCAGGACCCTGAGATCATGACCTGAGCTGAAGGCAGATGCTTAACTGACTGAACAACCCAGGCACCCCCTTCCACTTAATTATATCTCCAAATTACATATCTTTTTCCAATAAGGTCATATTCACCAGCCCCAGGGGTTAGGAGTTGAACTATCATCTGGTGGGGGGAGACTATTCAACCCACTACATTATCATATATGGTTATTGTCAACAGTTAGTGAGATAATATACTAAAGGCCTTAGCATATTGCCTGGGGACAGTAAGAGTTCAATAAATGGTCAGCGTGATTAAAAATATGTAAGTCCTCTTTACTTAAAAGCTTACAAAGGAACAAAGAAAGTCCTGTTCTATAATAAAAGCATGATCACTGTGTTTTTAGTGCTTACATGTGAAGGCTTTTGTCTCTATTTTCACAGTATTTGTTAACGAGTGCATATTTACTGACCTTGCACTTTGTTCTAATGTTTTACAAATATCATTAACTCTCTAATATCTGACAAGTGCAAAAGCAGTGATAAAGGCAAAGTGATAGTAAAGATACTTGTAAGATTACTAAGAATGCTAAAATAGAGATTGTATAGAGATAAGAAAAATGAGACTTCTGGTCTGGACAAGATGGTGTAGACTCATCTCTCTCTGCTCCTTTCTGCTACATACAACTATGAACCCTGAAAATAATTCATGAGACTACCAAAGGAAAACTCTGAAAGGTGGAAGATGGACCACAGGACTACAGGAACACCACGGTGTCAGGACATCTTATGAACCACCACCCAACAGAAGGACACCCAGATCTGGTATTTTCCAAACCCACAACCTGTTAAGAAAAAGGGCAGTCCCAATAGGCTCACTACTTCCCCCAGATAAAACGGGAGTCCCACCAACAATATTATATGTACCTGGCAGAACCAGCAAAGGGAATCCATTGGATGTCTCACTGACAATAAGTAATCAGGGTAAATACTCTCTATCCTTACCCTGCTTGAAACTCACCTCCCCCATCTAGAGACACAGCTAAGGGGTACTGGCAAAAGGGATCCCAATGCAAGTGTCAGTTGGGGAAGCATTGTGCTTCCCTATTGGGCCTGAGGCTCTCCTCCCCTACTCAGAGACACCATGTATGCAGTGGGAGGGCAGGGGACTGGTAAGTGGGATCATGCCACAATAAGTGTGTAGCCTGGGATGTACTGTCCATTCCCCCCCAAGCAATGAGGAGACTGCCAGAAAGGTTATTTTTCCCTCCAGGCCTAAGACTCTCCCTGCCCCCGACTCAGAGACATTCAAAGGTATCTTCACAAGCACTCAGCTAGGGCGGTACTCTCCATCCCCCACAGATGGGAGGAGCCTGCCATAACAAGCACCAGGAAACACCATTCATCCCTGAAGCAGGAAAACTCCTTGCCCCCACCTACAGGTTCTAGGCAGCCCGGCCTGAACAAGCTTCTTCAGCTCTCTCCGACAGCATTAACAAGGATCAATGGAAACTCCAGGGGCTTGAGATAAGTCAAGTAGACAAAAATGGCTCCACAAAGGCTCTGAAAATGATATTGGAACCACAGTCCAAAAAATGGGCCAGGACCTGCGTGGTAAATCTAAACAAAATGCCTTCCCATTAAAATTAAAAAATTCAGAAGAATGTAGCAGGAGGGGAAGAATGAAGGGGGGGAAATCGGAGGGGGAGAAGAACCATGAGAGACGATGGACTCTGAAAAACAAACTGAGGGTTCTAGAGGGGAGGAGGGTGGGAGGATGGGTTAGCCTGGTGATGGGTATTGAGGAGGGCACGTTCTGCATGGAGCACTGGGTGTTATGCACAAACAATGAATCATGGAACACTATATCTAAAACTAATGATGTAATGTATGGGGATTAACATAACAATAAAAAAAATTTAAAACAAACTGGAGATGCCCAATAAAATAGTCACTTCCTAAAAAAAAAAAAAAATAAAAAAATAAAAAAATTCATGGGACCCACAGTCTCCTAATGTAATAACCAAAATGTCCAGGATATAACTGAAAATCACTCTACATCAGAAACCAGGAAAACCACAACTTGAAGGAAAAAAGACATTTAACTGCTGCCATCACAGAGATGAATTGGATGTTGGAATTACCTGATAAAGGTTTTAAAGCAACCATCATACAAATGATTCAACAAGCAATTACAAATTATATTGAAACAAATGAAAGATAATTTAAAATCTCGGCAAAGAAGCAGAAGTTATAAAAAGGACTAAATGGAAATTAAAAACTGAAAATTATAACAAGAGAAATAAAAACTCACTGGCTGGGGGCTCAGTAATAGAGTGGAGATGACGGAAGGTACAGTCCATACCTTTGAAAAGAACATTCTAAGGACAGATCAATAGAACTTACTCAAATATTTTCAAACCACATATCTGACAAAGGTCTTGTATCTAAAACAAGGAAAGATCTCTCAAAATTTGACAGTAAAGAAACAATAAATTCAATAAGAAAATGGGCAAAAGATAAAAACTTTCTCCAAAGATGACATACAGATGACAAACACATGAAAAGATGTTCAACGTCATTAACCATTAGGGAGATGCAGATTAGAACCACAGTGAGCTATCCCCAGACACCCCTCAGAAGAGCCAAAATAAATAATAGCGATAATACCAAATGCTGATAAGGATGCGGAGAAACTGGATCTTTCATGTATGGCTGGTAGGGATGTAAAATGGTAGAGCCATTCTGGAAAACAGTTTGGCAGTCTCTTAAATAAACATAAAATTACCATATGACCCAGCAATTGCACACATAACATGAAGGCTTAAATTCACATAAAAACCTGTGCACAAATGTAATAGTCCCAAACTGGAAAATCACCCAAATGTCCTGCAGCTGTTGAATGGTTAAACAAATGGTGGTACATTCGTATCACTGAATACTGCTCAGCAGTAATAGAGTGACCTATTGATACATGTAACAATTTTGATGAACCTCTAGGGAATTATGCTAAGTAAAAAAATAAGCCAATTCCAAAAGGTTATGTACTATGTGATTCTAGTTATATATTATTTTGAAAAGATAAAATTTTAGAAATGGAGAACAAATTCATGGTTTCCATGGGTCAGGTGAAGGGAGATAGGGTGGTGGATGTAACCATAAAAGGGCAACAAGAGGGATCCTTGTGGTGATGGAATGGTTCTTTTTCTGGACTGCATCAATGTCAATAACCTGGCTGTGACACTGTACTATGGTTTGGCGAGATGCTACCTTTGGAGGAAACTGGGTAAATGGTACATAGGTTCTCTCTGTACTTTTTCTTACAACTGCATGTAAATTTACAAGTATCTTAAAATAAAAAGTTTAAATAAAAAAAGATGCATGATGGTGACCATTGCACATGCAAATGGAATGAATTATAGGAACATTTTTGCAAGGCAAAGAGCAAGTCTTGCGACAGGATGAAAAGGGCTTTGCTTGTGTAGTCGACAGTAAACTATAAGAGGGGAGGGAACAAAATTGGCCAAATATAGGAAGGCTTGTGCACCAAGGTTTGGCTTTCATTACTGTGGGCATGTGGTGGTGTTGATAGTAGTTAGGGAGAAAGCCAGTGTTTGGCTTTGGAACTTATAGACTAACCTGAGGGAAACTTTGCCTCCAACCTTAGGCAGTTCCATAGAGTCAGGATCTGTTTCAGTCTGCACAATATCAAAGTGACTGGTGGGGGTAGTGTGAGTGTGGACATGTGGATGCCAAGAATCTCCATACATGTCAATTCTTCCTTGGCCCACCAAGAATGAGGTTACCAACTTCAGTGAGTGCTCCATTTCAATGGAACATGGGAACAGCTGCCTGAGAGAATACATGCCAGGAGGTAGAAAAAAGGTGGCCAAGTGTACAGGTTGGAAGAACCACCTCAAAATCCCATTGGTGGAAATACTTCCAGGAACTTCAAACATAAACCTACGTAGTTTCCTCACTTTGGACGAAGACACAACTGACCTTAGCAACAGTCTTCCAGGTCCTTGCTCACCCGTAAGGAAAGCAGTTTCTCTAATTCATAGGTTTAGAGACATGATCCCCTATAAGGTTTGCTTCTAAATTGAAGGAAACCACAAACTGTCAATCTTTACAATCTTCAAATTCTCCAACTTTAGTTTAGTACTCAAGGGAGTCGGTTGGCTGTGGAGAGAGAAAGTGAGAGCCCTTCTGGGGGTAAAAAGGCCCCAAATGACAACAGAGCTTTCCAGAATGAGGAGCCATCATTAGAACATGGGTTTGGGCTCAATCCAAGCCTCTGCTGATGTGGGGCTGCAGAAACAGAACCAAGAATTCTTGACATGGCAACGACGTTTGCTCCTAAACCGCTAATGAGTGCTCTCCAATTTTGTGGGAGAGTTATCCCAGACACACTGAAAAAGGAGAAATCTACAAACATTTTGCTGTGCTGAAAAGAAAGATTTTTGGCATTGGGACATTTGGCTCCAGCAAAAAAACTGCATTGGATATTTCTCTGTCATTTCACAGGAACTCTCGGGGGAATTTGGAGTCTCGCTTGGTGTGAGAAGATAAAAAGGAGACAAACTCTCCTCGACCCTGCATCTGGTGATGGAGGCCTTCTCAATGCCAAATGACACAAAGGCTCTCTTCCTTGTCTTTAAAAATAAGCTGCTCTCGTGGAGATGAGATTCAATGTGTGCAGGAAGGTAACTTATATTTCTTTTAGAGATGGTGGGAATGGCTGCGATGTCCCTGATAATAACTATGTAGGGCAGTATTTTCTAAAGATACTTTGAGTAAAAAGTGTCCAGTGTCAAATAAGTTGGTAAAATGCTGCATCATCTACTTTTTAAATAGCAAATTAAAGGCTGGTAGAGGTGCTTTGTTAAGAATCCTGCATAAATTTCTTTAACTTGACTTTGTCAGAACTTTTTGGATCACACAGCCCTGTCAGGGTATAATTTTCAAAAAGTTAAAAATCATGACTATCATGCTAACATAGTGAGCATATGTCATTTATTTAACTTGTTAATGAAAGCGTGTATCAGTGGGATGCTAAAGCTGGTTCAAAGAAGGATCTGAGAAACCAGGATACACAGTCAGCTGAGAGAGAGAAAATGCTGAAATAAGATTGCTAAATGGCTGAAACCTAAAACAGGTAAAAGTCTTACAGGGCAATAAAACTAACTATTGGAGTTATCTTTTTCATTGGACCGAGATTATTTGCATTTCTACTGGACAAAAATCCTTGGCAACTTCTACAAATTAACCTGTAACTTGACAGAATCTTTGCCTTGATCAACAGTAGTAAATAGCAAGTCAAACAATGGTATGTTCCTCGAGAGCAAGAGTTCTCAAAGTGTGCTCCCCAGACCAGCATCACGTGGAATCTTGTTAGAAATGCCATTTCTTGAGCCCTACCCAAGACCTACTGAATCAGAAACTCTAGGATAAGACATAGCCCTCTGTGTTTTAACAAACCCTCCAGGGGATTCTGAGCCATATGAAAGTTTGAGAACCACTGATCTAGAGAATTAATCCTCAGGCAGAATGAATACGTTGCTAATACTCTGGTATGACTTTGCAAAGCTTTGTGGGCTTCATTTTGCCTATTTCTAAGCTTTAAATACATTTTCTTAGCGTATTTTTCAGTATCACACTTTGGAAATGTCAATGTACAATGAATAAAAACCATCCAGAAGTTTAGAAAAAGGAAAGACTTTATTTCTATTTCATCCTACTTCAAGTAACAGTTCAAGTCACACCTTCTCCAAGAAAATATTCTAACTCTCTTAGTCTTCTGCAATCTTTTTCCTCCCTGGCCTTGTAGAGACTCTTATATTACAGTTTAACCATCCATTTAACACAGTGCTAATAGTTTTATTTATGTTAACCACATTGAAAACTGCATGTAGGCAGCGATTGTGACTTAAGCCCCTCTTCTCAATCCAAACTTCAATGCAGTTACAGAATCATGGATTCTCAAGATTAGAAGGTATTTTGAACATCGATTTGTTTAGCTGAGTATGCTATTTGCATTCTCTTATGGATGGTAAGCCGAATTCTAACATGGCCTCCAAGATCCACCCTCCCCACCACCACCACATATACACTTTGCATAATGCCTGGGCTCTGAATGTGATGGATTTTACTCCCATAATTTGGTTATGTTATATGGAACCATTGACCTTAAGACAAGGAGACTATCCAGGTGGCTTGACCTAACCACATGAGCCTTTTAAAAGCAGTTTCTTCCAACTAGCCACAGAGAGGAAGTCAGACAACACACAAGGATTCAGCACACCATTGCTGACTTGAAGATGGAAGAAGACACATGACAGGGAAGGTGAGCAGCCTCTAGGAGCTGACAGCAGCCCCTGGCCCACAGCCAACAAGGAAATGGGGACCTCAGTCTGTTAAAGAACAAAACTCAACTGACTACATTTGAGGATGTAATTGGCTTTATTAAGTGATTCATAAATTGGGCAACATCCCGTCTAGCAAGTAGAGAGATGCTCCAAAGAGTTGTACAAAATGGAAGGTTTTTATAGGTAGGAGGGTGGGGCAAGGAAGTTATTAGCAAAATAAAAGGAAAGATTATTTCAGGCCAGGGCAGATTCTTTTTTGAGGGGAAGAGACCAGCGGAGTTTTTATCATGCATTACCTCCTTAGTGCTGATCACGAAATTTCAGATTGACTGTTGAAAGGTCACACTCCTGGGAGAGGCTGAAATAGTAATTGAGTCTCGGTTTGCTGTCCTGGGGAGCAAATGACTCCATTTGGGGCTTCTTTCATTCTAACAAGTCCTACAACCACAAGGAACTGAATTCTGACAACACGAATGAGCTCTGAAGTGGACTTTTCCCTAGAATCTCCTGATGAGAATTTGGCCTGACCAACACCTTGATTTCAGCCTTGTGCTATGCTGAGCAGAGAGCCAGCCATGCTGTGCTGGACTTCTGACCTATACAACCATAAGCAATTAAATGTATGTTGTTGGGGTGCCGTGGCTCAGTCATTAAGCATCTGCCTTCAGCTCAGGTCATGATCCCAGGGTCCTGGGATCGAGCCCCGCATCAGGCTCTCTGCTCCGCAGGAAGCCTGCTTCTCCCTCTCCCACTCCCCATGCTTGTGTTCCCTCTCTTGCTGTGTCTCTCTCTGTCAAATAAATAAATAAAATCTTTAAAAATAAATAAATGTATGTTGTTTTAAGCCTCTACATGTGTAGAAATCTGTTATGCAGCTATAAAAAATTAATATGTTATTTTTCCAAGAGCTAAGTGTGCTTCTTCTTGAATACTTGGGGCAACAGGGAACTCATTCTCCATACCCCGGGGCCCGTTGCCCTCTTCACTCCTGCAAGGACAGCCCAGTTCTCCTTTGGACACCTCTGACTTTTAGAGATCACTTTATCATATTGCGCATCCATCCATACTCCCTTTATTCCTGTCTAAATCTGTTCCAGCTGCCGTAACAGAAAGCCATAGACTGAGTGGTTTATAAATAACAGACATTTATTCCTCATAGTTCTGGAGGCTGGGAAGTCTGAGATCAAGGAGCTGGCAGATTTTGTGTCTGGTGAGAGCTCACTTCCTGGTTCACATCTCGCACCCTCTCCCTGTGTCTCCTCACATGATGGAAGGGATGAGGGAGCTCTGTGGAGTCTCTTTCATGAAAGCATTAATCCCATTCACCTGCCAAAGGTCCCCTCTTCTAGTTCCACCTTCACGGGGGGGGGGGGGGGGGGTTTTCTACAAAAAAATTTGGGGGGCAGAGCACATTCAGTCTCTAGAAATCCCTGACCTTGCTCCCATTTGCCTCTCTCCTCAGGATAAGGTAGGTTGTATTAGAGAACGTGTCAGCAGACTTCCTCTGTATAGTAAATGATTTTAGGTTTTGAGAGCCATACAATCTTTGTCACAACTACTTTGCCAATAGAGCACAAAAGCAGCGCTGGACAATATGTAAAGAAACGGGCACATTGTGTTCCAATAAAACTTTATTTATAAAATACACTATAGGGGTGCCGGGGTGGCTCAGTCGGTTAAGCATCTGCCTTCAACCCAGTTCATGATCCCAGGATCCTGGGATTGAGTCCCACATCGGGCTCCCTGCTCAGGGGGGAGCCTGCTTCTCCCTCTCCCTCTGCGCCCCACTCGTGCTTGCTCTTTCTCTCTCTCTCTCTCAAATAAATAAAATCTTTAAAAAAATAAAAATAAAATAGGCTATAGGCTGGATTTGGCCCACAGGCCATAGTTAATCATTCCTGCTGTAGTTTGGTTCTAGAGGGTTTCACACCAGCAATTAACTTTCAATGCATAGCTTAGAAGGAGCATATATCCCTTTGACTTACAAATTCAGTGGCCAGAATTAAGCAGATGGCCCTACCCAGCTACAAAAGCAAGGAAGTATAATTCTACTGTGTTTCCAGAAGGAGGAGAGCTGGAAATATCTGGTGAATAATATGAATGACTACCACAGAGGACATGTATTAAAGTCACACGTTTGCATGCCTGTCCTGTCGACTACGAAGTAAACCTCTCAAGGGCAAGAACCTTACCTTGGATACAGACCTAAACAGGTGTAGTAGATGTGCTGTCAAAAACTGATCTCTGTGCTTTGGAGTCAAAATACGACTTGAAGACAGAGTTTGGGATAAAGAGGAATAATAGCTTTATTGCTTTGCTGGGAAAAGGAGGCTGCAGCAGGCTCTGCCCTTCAAAAACTGCAAGCCCCCTGGGAGGAAGGGGCTGGGGGGGGGGGGCTTGTAGGGAAATAACAGGATCTAGCCGGCCTCTTAGTTGTCCTCAGGGTGGTACCAGGTTCCTGAAACAAAAGGTTAAGGAGGGAGGAGGGGAGGTTTGCGGAAGAGAGAAAAAAACTGTTACTTTAAATTCAAGGGGCGCCTGGGTGGCTCAGTCGGTTAAGCGTCTGCCTTCGGCTCAGGTCTTGATCCCGGGGTCCTGGGATCGAGTCCCGCATCGGGCTCCCTGCTCAGTGAGGAGTCTGCTTCACCCTCCTCCCTCTCCCATCCTCTCCCCTCCTCCTGCTCCTGCTCTCACTCCCTCTCTCTCTCCCTCTCTCTGTCTCTCAAATAAATCAATAAAATCTTTTTAAAAAAGTAAAATCAAGTTTGCTGAAGCATTAGTGCAGCCATTTTGATTTTTGTTCAACTTTATGCTTTTAAGCAGTTTCAGTGTGTAAATATGTCTGATTGGTTGAGAAGGGAACAGAAAGAAGCAGAGAGAAGGGAAAAGGCATTACAGAAAGGCCAGTGGACTGGGGGTGATAGTAGCAGTAATGGGGAAAAGGGTTATCACTATTGGTAGTGGTGATATTTATCACGATTATCATGTTAATGCTAGTAGTGATGTTCTTAAAAGAGTGATCTATACTACATTCATGTTCCATTCAGTCCTGGACTCATTTCCATTTGGCTTTTTCGGCCAAACCCCAATTCTCTGAGACCACACTCTTGCTAAGGTCACAAATAACCTCCTATTTGCAAAACTTAAATGACATGCTTCTTTTTTTTTTTTTAATTTGAGAGGGAGAAAGAGGGAGAAAGAGAGAGCAAGAGAACAAGTGTGGAGAGAGGGTGAGGGAGAAGCAGGCTCCCTGACGAATGGGGAGCCTGACGTGGGGCTCGATCCCAGGACCTTGAGATCATGACCCCAGCCGAAGTTGGACGATTAACCAACTGAGCAACCCAAGTGCCCCTTAAATGACATGTTTCTTAGTCCTTACCTTACTGAACTCCTCAGCTATAGGGGAAAACACCAACTGCACCTCCTTGGAAATTTCCAGCTCCGCATGCTTCTGTGACACAGCACTTTTCATGGTTCTCCTCTGTGTCTCTCCAACTAGTCTCTGGATTTCCCCTACTCTTCCAACTCCTTAAATATTAACGTTTCCTAGGACTTAGTCCTCCTTCCTCTGCTCCTCTTTTCACTCTGCTACCATCACCTGGATGGTCTCACTTACCCACATATTTCCTACTACTATCTATAGGGCTATCGATTCCCACACTCATGACCCCATCCATACTTCTTCCCAAGTTCAGAATCATGTCTCCAACTTTCGGTCTCATGCTTTCACCAGGAGGTCCTCTGTATATAGTTCAAATGCAACATGGCAGAAAACACACTCCTGTCCTATCTCAGTGGTCACAATAGTCTCTGCATAGTCATCTAAGCTAGACACCCGTGTGGTATTGTGCATGCTTCCTCCCTACTCCCATTTCCCTATCTAGCCTAAATATTTCTTTCTCTTACTTCCTTGCCAGACTACTGTCCTGGACTATATCCCTATCAACTTTCACCTGGATTACCAAGCAGCTTTCTAACTTTTTTCTCTAATTCTTTTGGTTTTATCATGAAATACTTCATACAGAAAACAATAGCAATAAATATAAGGTATACTCAGTTTTATCAAATCTTAATTTGTTATAATATTTGCATCTGATTTTTAAGGGGAAATATTGATAGATCTAGGAGAAGCCCCATGTGTTACCACCCCAGCTCATTTCCTTCCTCTTTCCCCAGAGGTAATCAGCATCGTGAATTTAGAATTTATCATTAGCACGCAAGCTTTAGATAAATTATTACATTTGTATACATTCCTAGAACATACAGAGTATTATTTTTGGGGGGTTTTAAACTTTATATAAATGGGACCAAATCACATGAATCTTTGTGAAATTTGCTCTTGTCACTCAGTATTATGTTATAAAACACAATGTGAAGACACCCTGAGGACTTCAATTGGGTTTATATGTTGATATTTTATCCAGCAAACTTGATGAATCCCCATTTGTTTTAATAATTTATCTGTAGCTACTCTTGAATTTTCTATGTAGACTATCACACAATCTTCAAATAAAGACAGGTTGTCTCTTCCTAATCCAATTTAGATACACTTTGTTTTTCTTCACTTTTTGCATTGGGTTGGACAAAAGCACTTATTAGTACTTATTGAAATTCTGACTTTAGGAGAGTATGTCAAAAGTGTCACAGTTGAATACATGTTTTGGATGGGTATATTTGATTGGATTTTATCAAATCCTTTCTCTGCTCCAGTGACATGATCATACGACTATGTTCCTTATTAGTGTGGTATATCACAATAGTAGATTTTCTGATAATCCATTATCATTTCATCTTCAGGATAAATTCTACTTGGTGGACGTCTTGAAATGTTCCTGAGATTTGTTTTAATCAGGTATGGTAAGGCTGTCACCTACACGAGACAACTGCTTTTGAAATAAGAGTTTATTACTCACAGTTGTTCCCAAGAGGAGAGGGCATGTCATACCATGCGGGGCCACAGAGAGAAGGACCAGGGTCAGTCAGGAGCCAGAAGGAGTGAGGGGGAAATATGAGCCTTTATTCTGGTTTTCATAGGAAGGAATGGGCAAGGTAAGGTGAGCATGTGAGGATTGGTGAGTTTGACTAATTTTAGCAGGCTCCAGGCTATGGAGATGGTCCCCAGTTGTCCTGTACCTGACCCTGGGGTGATTTTGGGCAGGGGGAATACTGGCTTGTTGTGTGAGAGGGTAAAAGAAGTGGTTGGAGACGTGGCCTCTGGATTAGTTGGTTTGCATATGAAAGACATGCTGGCACGCAAGTTGTTTATTCTTTCTAGAAATTGGCTTACCCTGTGAGGGGAAGTCTCTCTCAGATTAGCAAGTCTCCAAGATGTCAAAACATATAAATACAGAAAATTTTTAAATATGATTAATACAGTTGAGATGTTTTTATTTTTTATTTTGTTTCATTTTCAGTACTGTTGAATTTGATATGATAACATTTGCTTCATGAGATAGGTCTAGGATTTTCTTCTTCTTTATTTTCCTTCATAAATTGTGTGTGCGCATGTACGATTGAGGCTTTCTTGGAGATCAGGCAGGGCTGAGGCAAGGACCATGCTAGGGGAATAGGGCCTGCATACCAGGCCAATACTGGTCTTCAGGGCAATGGTGGGGAGCTCAGGCCCGACCTCTGTAGGTGAGGGGTCCATTTGGGCACCTCAAAGCAGAGGCAACCATAAAAGGAAGGATAGTCTGGTTGACATTAGTGCAAGAGGGATAATGTCAGTGGGGGGCAGACTTTGCTGAAGAGAAGTTGGGTGTTGTAGAGCTTTAAAGGACCTACACAAACAGAGATTTGGGGGAGTAAAAAGGGCCTAATAAGGCCTGAGGTGAGGAAGAAGGGAAAGAAAAGAAGGAGAAAGGAACAAGAGGGGTGATTCTGGAGTGCAGGGAGGTCCAGCTTTTCTCCAGGACCCCAGCGGAGCAGTGCTAGCACAATACTAGCGCCTCGCTCCTCTCTCCTGGCTTAACAGGGCCCTGCTTGTCACTCCACATGGTGGTCATTCTGAACATAGGGCCTGGGAGGAGGCAGCTGGGCAGAGATCTTCTTCAGGCCAGAGGATGATGAAATCTTTCATATTCAGGCACTCGTGGCACTCAAGTATATGGTGCAAGTCAAGGATGCCGTAAGCAAGGAAATCTGCAAAGGTGATCTTGTCCCCTGAAAATTGTGGCCTCTTCCCTAGAAACTGTGAGAAGAGCTTCATCGTTTTAGAGAGGCCCTCCAAGTACTCATGCTTCAGCTTCTCTAAGTCAGGGTTGATTGGAGGTGTCCATAACCTAGTTCTTCAAAATGTCCACACAAATCTTCCCTTCTGTTTCCCCTCCTAGGTTGTGTTTGTGAGCAATGCAGTGAAGGATGGCATTGCTCTGGGTGATCTTGTGAGCTTTATCAATTTAGTAGGGCAGATTGAGAAAGTCCAGGCTCAACTTGAATGTTTCATTCCACCACTGGCTTCTGTCATAGTTGGAGCATCCCCCATCACATGTTTCTTTTCCTCATAGTTTTGAGTTTGTGTGTTCCAGAAGCAGGTGAATGGTATAAGCCAGCCCATGGATGTCCCAGTAAGCCAAGGGCATAGACAGAGTTCAGCTTTCTGTGGACTTGGGGAATAACCTCAGTGGAGCTGGGCTGGAACTTCATCCTTACAGTTTTTCTTTAACTTAGAAATTATATCAAAATGAGAAGTTTAGGAAGGAGGGAATCCCCAAGAGTAAAAAACTCAAAGAAAACCTACTAAATATATAGGCACTAGTGCTTTGGCTACCCTAAGAGCATTACCTACATCAGTCTCCATGTGTTCACCAATCTGGAAGCTTTCCAAATCCTGTCTTTTGGGGTTTTTATGGAGGCTTTATTACATAGGTATGGTTGATTAAATCATTGGCCCCTGGTGATTGAACTCAATCTTCAGGCCCTCTCCCCACCTCAGAAATCAAGGACATGGGATTGAAACTTCCAATCATCTAATCACATGGCTGGTTTACTGGTGACCAGCTCCACCATCAGGTGCTTTCCAAAAGTTACCTCATTAACATAACAAAAGACATCTTTATTGCTCTCATCACAGGAAATTCCAAGTGTTTTAGGAGCTCTGTGCCAGAGCCCAGGATGAAGGCCAAATATATATTTCTTATTATAAATCTAGTATCACATTAATATATTTTCTCATAATGAATTATCATTGCATTTCTAGGATAAAACCTACTGGGTTGCATTTCTTGGCTAAATCACAGATGTTTTAATTTTTGTTTTGTTTTATCTTCAGTACACTGCTGGATTTTACTTCATGAGATGTCTAGGATTTCCTTTTCTTATATATCCTTCATAAATTGTGTGCGTGTGTGTGTGTGTGTGTGTAGGGAGAGAGCAGGCGAGCAATTAATTTAATCCCGAAATCTCTGTGGTTTAAGACAACAGATGTTTGTTTCTTGCTCTTACAAAATCTGCTTCAAGCTGGGCATCTCTTCAGAGCAGCTCTCCCCAAGCAGTGATTCAGGAGGATCCAGGCTGTTTCCATTTTATGATGTTGTTATGGCTTCTAGGTCTCTATAGCAGAAAAAATAGCTCAAAGATGGTGAAGGGACTTTTGACTTCCTCAGCCCAGAAGTGACCATGGGCAAAAACTAGTCACATGGTCCCACACAACTGCAAGGGGATGGGGAAGTACAGTCTTTTAGGTGCTTAGGAAGGAAAGGAAAACTATGTATTGGTAGGTCCAGATTGTCACCTGTGCTTCTGACCAACTGGTTATAAATCAGAGGTTCCCACAACTCCCTCCTTGGGTTTGATAAATTTGCTTGAGTGGCTCACAGAACTCTGGAAACCCATTTATTCATTAGATTACTATTTTATTATAAGAGGACATAACTCAGGAACAGATAGGCAGAAGAGATGCATAAGGCAAGGTATGGGGAAAGGGTGCAGAGCTTCCATGCCCTCTCTGGGCCCACCACTGGACTTGTGACTGGCACCTGAAGTTTGTGTGTGGCAGTGGGGGGAGGGGGGACAGTCTTTTGGGACTAAACCCTTAACCTGTGAGATCTGATGCTATCTCCAGGTAGATAGCATCAGAACTGCATTGTAGGACACCCAGCTGGTGTCTGGAGAATTGCTTGGTGCTATGGAGAAACCCACGCACACACATATTGGAAATCTGGTGATTAGATCCCATTTAGTGATATACCACACTAATAAATAAGATACTTTATCTTATCCTAACACACTGAGTGATCCAAGAAACTCTTGAGAAATCAGTATAACAGTGGAAAAATGACCTTAAATTGATTATACTTCAAGAGGCCTAGAAGAGAAAATGCAAGATCCCATTGAGGGGACCCATCCTCAAATTGGGCCACATAGGATTTCCACACATAAATATTCCCTCCCCTTCCATCAAGCAAGATCTTACAATAAAAAAAAATGTGTATATACAATCAATACATAATGAAAATTAACATTAAAAAACATGAAGAATATTATTCTCTTGAACGTCATATAATGGAATTATATATAAACTGTCTAAGAATATTAAATTGGCTTAAGAAATAAAATAAGAAATTGAAAATCGTGAGGAGGAAAATACTATTATCAAGAAAACAAAGATTTGAAAATCATTGGAGTAAAATTTTCAAAAATAATAATATAGTTTTTGAAATTACCAACTCAATGAACATGTTAAAAAATACACTATACATAGCTGAAGTAGAAAAGTGGTGTAAAAAGTTTACCCAAAATGGAGTACAAATGAAAAGAAAAGAAAATACGTAAAAGCACAGTTAAGAGACCTCAAAACTAGAACAAACACATTTACTACGTCTCTAATAGAAGTTCCAGAAGAGAACACAAAGCATGGAAGAGAAATGATATTTGAAAAGATAATGACATTGAGACTCATGCTAAATCTCAAGCTGGATAAATAAAAATAAATCCGAAAAACACATCCAGACACATCATAGTGAAACTGCTGTATATCAAAGACTAAAAGAATATGTTAACAGCATATGTAGGAAGAAACTGGCAGATTAAATACAGACTGACATCATACTCCTAATCCAAAAGATAAGGAAGATAATGGGGACTTCAGAGAAAATGGCTGTATCCAGCTAAACTATCTTTTAAGATCAAAGTCAAAATAAAGAGGGGCACCTGGGTGGTTCAGTTGGTTAAGTGTCTGCATTCCGCTCAGTTCATGATCTCGGGGGTCCTGAGATTGAGCCCTGCATCGGGCTCCTTGCTCAGCAGGGAATCTGCTTCTCCCTCTTCCTCTGTTCCTCCCCCACCTCCACTTGTGCTCGCTCTCTCTCTCAAATAAATAAAATCTTAAAAAAAAACAAAGTCAAAATAAAGAGATTTGTGGATAACACTGAACTTACTACCAACTTACTTAACCATCAGGGAAGAAATTTATACCTCACAGACACTAAAATCCTGGATGCCTTTTTCTGCTTCCCAACCTGAAGCTCAGCAAGTCCAGTACTACTACATTGCATTTCTGTTCCATTTTCTTGTTTTCAGAGATGACAGTATCTTTTTCAGTGTTCTACTTTTACATTTTTATTTCTCTCTCTCCTATTTGTTTGGACCAGAGGAGTATATCAAACATGAAATCTCTATGTCATCTTGTCCAAAAATCTCCCTATGTCTTTCTTTATACCTTCATTTCAATTTCCATATAACCTCCAGAATAATCTAGCCCTGTGCTTCTCAAACTACCTATGGTGAAGGATCAGTGTGATTTTTTTCCCTAATAGAAGGCATACCTATATTTTATCAAAGTCAACTGATCACTCATTTGGATGTGGCAGCCTTGTCAAATAGCTATAAAAGTTTTCAAATACTGGGCGCCTGGGTGGCTCAGTTGGTTAAGCGACTGCCTTCGGCTCAGGTCATGATCCTGGAGTCCTGGGATCGAGTCCTGCATCGGGCTCCCTGCTCAGCAGGGGGTCTGCTTCTCCCTCTGACCCTCTTCCCTCTCGTGCTGTCTCTCATTCTCTCTCTAATAAATAAATAAAATCTTTAAAAAAAAAAAAGTTTTCAAATACTTAATCTCAATATATGTATTTACTGCAGACTGATAACAAATAGTTCTTGGATCAGCAATGATACGTGGACCACAATTTGAGTAGTACTGATCTAGTTAAAATTCAATTCTGAAAATTCCACTTAAAATTATGTAGTGGAACTCCATTACCTATAAGAAAACTTCCAAATTCCAAATAATATGGCACACAAGGGCCTTTGTGATCTGTCTCTCTGGTTTCATCTCCTACCTTTGTCTGCCTCAAACTTTATACCCAGAAACAATTCAGTGCTTGCAATTTCTTAACTAAGAATCATTGAAAAAGGTGAAGAAACAAACTCTAAGCTGATATTCCTAGAGCAAATCTCATTGCCAGACTGCAGAAAGAAAAGCCACCGAATAAGCTACTATTTCCTCTATGTCAGGAAGCTTCTAGCTTCAGAACCTATAACCACTACAATAATAAAAAAAAAAGCTGTTACAATCAGAACAATCATCATTACCAGTGCCACTGCAGAACTACACCATACCTGCTATGATCTACACCAGGAAAAGTGACATCCCACACCCTGCCTCTCAACACCCATGAAGCTAGTTACTTGACATTGGGACCTCTGTTAATGCTGCCGTAGAAAAACTTTGTCTTCTATATCTTACATGAATGCACCTGATTGGTTTAACCTTGTATAACGTGCAGAACCAGTTGCAATGGAATCTATGGAATGTAGATTTTAATTTCCCAACCCCCACAGCAGAGAAAAAGACACTAGATCAGTGTTTTTCATAATCCATTAGTGGTTTATAAAATTAATTAGAGTGTCCCTTGACTCATATTTTTTAATGAAATGGAATGGGATAGGATAGACTAGAAAATATCACAGTGCACATTCAGGGTTACTAATGTTTCATGAAAATTTTGTTTTAGTTATATAAATAAAGAGAATGTAATATGGAAATGTACCGGGATACTATATAAATGCGTTTATTACTGTAGGTTCTAATCCAAAAAGTTTTATTTTTTTTTTTAGGGAGAGAGAGAAAGAAAGCGGGGGCGGGGTGTGGTAGGGAGAGGCAGAGGGAGAGGGAGGGAGAATCCTCAAGCAGACTCCCCACTGAGTGAGGAGCCTGATGCAGGGCTCCATCTCACAACCCTGAGATCATGACCTGAGCAGAAATCAAGAGTTGGACACTCAAACAACTGAGTCACCCAGGCACCCCCAAAAAGTTTTAAATGCATTATACTAGTGCAATAATTCTCAAACTTTAGCCTGCATCAGAATCCCCTGGAGGGGGGGAGGTATTAAAGCACAGATACTGGGCCCCATACCAAGTTTCTGGTTCACATCTGGTGTGAGGCCTGAGAATTTACATTTCTAACAAGTTCCCAGGTGGTGGTGATGCTGTTTGTCCAAAGAACACTCTGAGAACAACTGCTCTAGAACAGTGGTTCTTAACATTGGCTGCACGTTAGAATCATCTGTGGAGCTTTTAAAAGTCCTGATGCTGGGCTGCACCCCAGATCAATTACATGAGGTTCTCTGGGGTGAGACTGGACCATCAGTGTTTTTTTTTCTTCTTATTTTTTTAAAATTTTTAAAATTTAATTTTTTTATGTTATGTTAATCACCATACATTACATCATTAGTTTTTGATGTAGTGTTCCATGATTCATTGTTTGCATATAACACCCAGTGCTCCATTCAGTACGTGCCCTCTTTAATACCCATCACCAGGCTAACCCATCACCCCAACACCCCTCCCCTCTAGAACCCTCAGTTTGTTTCTCAGAGTCCATAGTCTCTCATGGTTCGTCTCCCCCTCCGATTTCCCCCTCTTCATTTTTCCCTTCCTACTATCTTTTTTTTTAACATATAATGTATTATTTGTTTCAGAGGTACAGGTCTGTGATTCAACAGTCTTACACAAATCACAGTGCTCACCATAGCACATACCCTCCCCAACGTCTATCACCAGTTTTTTAAAGCTCCACCCATGTGAAGCCAAGAATGAGAACCAATGTTCTAGAAGAATGATGGAATAGATGTTGAGCATCTTTCTATAATTTTTTACCATATTTATCTAAATCCACCATTCTTTATCACCTCAGGAACTGTTTTAGAACCTCTTGATCTCTAGATCATGCTCCTTTCCCTGATTTGAAATCAGAAAACTATGCTTTGAGTGCTGACTCTCTTTCTTACCAGGTATGTGACCTTGGACAAGATCATGAGGCTCTGTTTCTTCACCCACATAATGCGGAAGATAGCAAAACGTCTTCTCACAGGATGGACATGATAACATAATACAGGCAAAAACCAATTTTATAAATGATGAAGCTGCTGTGCCTGAAGTTCAGGGTGCATGCAGGGTGGAGTGTCCAGTAATGAAGGAAGATATTTTGATTGGTGTTAGATGTTTAAGCCTCTTATGTGTTTGAGTATTCTCTTGGAGTTTGGACAATATGTTGCGCAGTGGAATTCTTAAACAAGGAATTGATATGAATCATTTGTGCTGTTTTTCAAACAATAACTCCGGTGACCAGGTTTCTCTAATGGGAAACAGAAAGAAAGCCCAGAAAGCAGTTATGAGGCTGTCATACAAGAGCAAGTAAGAGAGGATGAGGGTCTGGACAGCAGCAGTGGAAGATAGGACAGAGATTGTGGTGCTACTTCAAGACATCTCTTGGCAGAATAAACGGACTTAGGTGAAACAATAAGAAAATTCACTGGGGTTCACATGTGATACTAAAATATTCAGACTTTTCAAATAGAATTTCATATATAAGCTATATACATAGCTATCTCGTTACTTGGTTAGACATTCAAATAAAGTGCTGAATATTTTGGTATTGTTTTATTTTTTAAGTTATTATTTAAATTCCAGTTAGTTAACATACAGTGTAATATTAGTTTCAGTCGTACAGTATAGTGATTCAACACTTCCATACAACACCCAGTGCTCATCAGAACAAGTGCACTCCTTAATCACCATCACATTTTGGTATTCTTTTAGATTTATTATAGATCAATTTAAGGAAATTAATTCATACTTCCAATCTGGTCAGAATTTGCTTAGTTGCCCAGTACAGTTTCACTTCTTTCACAAAAATAAAGTAATGCTGCTCTTTACTTATGATGAAGAAAGACATACTGGTAACTTGATGTTAACAAGACATTACAAACAGAAAAGGAGCCAAATCTGGTATCTTTACCACAAGTCGGACTACTATGAGGCACACAAACTGATCACAAAATGAGACTAAAAAGCTCTTCCAAGAACCAGAGCCTGGGGAATACTGCATACTGCGTCCCTCTCGGAGAGTCAGCATACGTATTAGCAAATTAAAGGCTCCAAGAAGTCGTGCGCAAAGAAACATGTTCTGTTCTGCTTAAAGCAGCATTTCCTATCCTTATAAGACTATGAAAGGCTTTATTATTTTTATTTATTCATAACATCTGTTTATATTCTGTAAAAAGGGTGGAAGTTATAGTACACTTTGGGTTATGTAAGTTTAGAAAAATGGTCTCCCAACTTTTAAATAATACACCTGCAAGCACAATTGTACTTATATATTACTTATATTTTGCATGTTATACAATCGCTGTTGTATTTAGGTATTACATACATTGTATAACACACATGAAACAAATTTAAGATGATGTGATATAAAATAATCTTGGGGCGCCTGGGTGGCTCAGTCGTTAAGTGTCTGCCTTAGGCTCAGGTCATGATCCCAGCGTCCTGGGATCGAGCCCCGCATCGGGCTCCCTGCTCAGCAGGAAGCCTGCTTCTCCCTCTCCCACTCCCCCTGCTTGTGTTCCCTCTCTCGCTGTGTCTCTCTCTGTCAAATAAATAAATAAAATCTTAAAAAATAATAATAATCTTTTAAAATTTCTTTTTATTTATTTGTGGCATACAAACTCCATGTTAATATCAGACAAAGTAGATTTAAAAGCAAAGAAAATTACCAGGGATAAAAAGTGACACTACATAATAGTGACATTACATTCACTAATAAGACGTAAGTGTTCTATATGTGTATGCACCAAACAACAGAGCTTCAAAATACATGAAGCAAAATCTGATAGAACTGGAAGGAGAAATGGATAAATTTGCAATTACAGATGGAAATTTTTCAACACCCTTCTCTTAATACTTGACAGAGCAAGTATACAGAAATTCAGCAAGGATATAAAAGAACTGGACAAAATTATCCATCACGTGGACCTAATTGACACTTATTTATAGAAAGCTTCACTTAACAGCAAAATGCTCATTTTCTCAAGTGCATATAGAATGTGCACTGATATACACTACATCTTTGCTAATAAGACAAACCCAAACAAATTTAAAAGAATTAAAGTGATGCAAAGTATATTCTCTGACAATAATGGAATTAAACTAGAAATTAATTTCAGAAAAACATCTCGAAAACTCTTAGAAATTAAACAAAACACTTCTGAATAATCCATGGGTCAAAAGGAAGTACCAAGAGAGATAGGAAAATATTTTGAACTGAAAGAAATGTGATAATAGAGCATAACAAAATTTGCGGGATGCACAGTCAACACACCAATTAAAACACAATTGCCAGATTGGATTAAAAAAACAAGACCTGCCCATATGCTATCCACAATTATCTATAATTAGGGAGAAATGTATAGCATGAAATGCTTGTATTGGTAAAGAAGAGAGGTCTCAAATCAGTAATCGAAGCTTCAATATTAAGAAACTGGGAAAAGGCAAACAAAAATAAGTTCAGCAGCTCTTTTTCACATTTGGCCTTGGGATAGCCAGTGAACTTGTGTGTGGTAGAAAAGATTTTTAAGGTCACTCATTCTATTTCTTTTTTTTTTTTCATTCTATTTTGATATATAGTTTCAAAGTGTAGTTTTTACTTTAGAGGAAAATATAACCTCCCAGTCAAATCTACTTAACCAGTCTCACATAAACGTCAATACCCTGAAATAGAACCAACAAATAGTGAGGGGACCTCTGTCAACCTGTCTACATTTTATGGGATACCAGTTTTTTCTCAGGAAACCATGGACACTGGGCACATGACACACAATAGCCTTCTATGCAGATGGACTGAGTGAGGCCATCAGTGTTAGTCTGGGTATTAATTGCTGAAAACGCTTAATTTCTTTCTTGTTTTTTTTTAAAGGAAAAAGTCCTAATATTTTCTCCCCATACCCAAATGGATTGTTCACATACCCCAACCCAGAAACTTCTAGACTAGAGAATAAAGGGGTAAAAGGACCTAGTTTTGAAGCAATTTCATCTCTGAAAGGATCCCATGGAATTCACTCACAGCAGACAGAATATACTGACCCTAAAGTAAAGCTATGTAAAAGGTAGCTATTTCTGAGGCTGAAATAATCCTTTGGAGAACACACTGCATTTTGTTAAGTTGTCAACCCGTGGGTTTCTATTTCTCCTTATATGTTGTGCTGTGACTATCTTCTAAATACCACATTCCACTGTCAGCTTGATATTTAAAACCGGTTGGCCGCACTCCACTGCCATCCATTATGTTGCATTGTTTTACAAGAAATATAACTTCTTTCACAGCAGACATGTTGAACCCAAGGAAACTGTTTTTCACATTTTACTGTGTGGATTTTTAAAATATATTTATCCTAGACACAAAAGATCTAAACGTGAAGCAATTGAACTTACTTGAACAGCTAATAGATTTATACATGCTGCTCCCTTCTCTCCAGATGAATTTTTAAAAATATTTTTAAATAAAGTTTAAAACCCCATCTTTGTTGGCTCAGATGCTTGCAGAGGAGTTGGCTCATGATGCTTTCTCATTTGGGATCATCTTCTGTTGCTAAGAGATTTGCATACGCTTAGGATGACTTAAGATCATTGGTACAAAATATACTCAGAAATTAATCCATAAGTGGCATTTTTATACAAAGAATCCTGGTCAGGTAGACTTTCTTTTTTTTTGTTATGTTAAGTTAGCCAGATACAGTATGTCATTAGTTTTTGATGTGGTGTTCCATGATTCATTAGTTGTGTATAACACCCAGTGCTCATTACAACACGTGCCTTCCTTAATACCCATCACCCGGCTACCCCATCCCCCCACCCCCCTCCCCTCTGAAACCCTCAGTTTGTTTTCCAGAGTCCAGAGTCTCTTATGGTTTGTCTCCCTCTCTGATTCCCACCCCCTTTCAGTTTTCCCTTCCTTCCCCTAATGTCCTCCGTGCTATTCCTTATGTTCCACATATGAGTGAAACTGTATGATAATTGTCTTTCTCTGCTTGACTTATTTCACTTAGCATAATCCCCTCCAGTTCCATCCATGCTGATGCAAATGGTGGGTATTCATCCTTTCTGATAGCTGAGTAATATTCCATTGTATATATGGACCACATCTTCTTTATCCATTCGTCTGTTGAAGGGCATCTCTGCTCCTTCCACAGTTTGGTTATTGTGGACATTGCTGCTATGAACATTGGGGTGCATGTGCCCCTTCTTTTCACTACATCTGTATCTTTGGGGTAAATATCTAGTAGTGCAATTGCTGGGTTGTAGGATAGCTCTATTTTTAACTTTTTTGAGGAGCCTCCATACTGTTTTCCAAAGTGGCTGTACCAGCTTGCAGTCCCTCCAGCAGTGTAAGAGGGTTCTCCTTTCTCCACATCCTCGCCAACATTTGTTGTTTCCTGCCTTGTTAATTTTTGCCATTCTAACTGGTGTAAGGTGGTATCTCAATGTGGTTTTGATTTGAATTTCCCTGATGGCTAATGATGTTGAACATTTTTTTCATGTGTCTGTTAGCCATTTGTATGTAGACTTTCAAAGAAGCTATCTTTCTTTTCCTTTGACAACAGTGGGAGTGTGAGCCTGAAATTTAAGTATAATTCATCACTACTGTGGTCAATTTGATTCATTGTTCAGGGTGATATCAACCCTGTTCGAACCTGAATTTTCCTACTAAATCCCAAATATTTGCCCTAATATAGAATGAAAAAGAAAGTGCAAATACTTAACAATTGCACATATTTACACATGCTTAGTGTATTACTTATCTATTGCTGCATAATATAATACCACATAAATTTGTAGCTTAAAAAACCCCACATTTATTATCTCATAGCTTCTGTGGATTAGGAATCTGAGCACAGTTTAGCTGGCTCCTCTCCCTCAGGGTGTCCTAAGAGGCTACAGTCAAGGTATCAGCCAGGGCTGGAGTCTCATCTGAAAGCTCACCTGGGGAAGGATCTACTTCTAAGCTCACTGCATGATTGTGGACAGGATTCAGCTCCTTTTGGATTGCTGCACTGAGAATTCCAGTTCTTTGATGGCTGTTAGCCAGAGGACACCCTTAGTTCCTTATCACGTGGGCCTCCTAAACAAGGCAGGTTGCTTCATCATTACATGCAAAGGAGAGCTCTGGATAGCAAGATGGCATGGCAACAATCTCTTACAAGTTAATCACAGAAGTGACATCTCCTCATAGTTGAGATAGTCCATTGAAGCAAATTACTCAAGGGAAGGGGATTACACAAGGCTGTGAATGCCAAGAGATAGAAATATTTAGGGGCTATCTTAGAAGCTATGCACCACACCTCCTTTCACTATGGCCACTTTCAGTCTTCTCACTTCTTAATAACACATGCAGGACATGCAAACAATAAAAAAACAAAAACTTTTTTGCTTGCAAGTAATAATGTACCAGTGAATTCAGCCACATTCAAGTCAAAAGAAGATTGACAGGTAAGGCTTTAGACCAGATGTTTTTATTTTTCAACTCCTGATATCAATACATATTTTTCTTTCTTGATTTATAACCTCTACCTCACTAGTAGAGTCTGAATATAATTTCTCCCAAATTTAAGGTAACAAATTAAAAATTGAGTATAACATTTTCCAAACAATTGGTGCCACATGATAGTCACAAGTCAGGAAAGTGTCTCTAGCCTCCATTAGCAAACTTAAAGTCGAAATATATTAGAATCACTGACTTGGGTTGGGTTTATCCAATAAGGAGACTTTAGACAAGTATTTAAGTGTAGGCATTTCGGGGGTTGGTGGGGAAGCGGCATTAGGAAACACAAAGTAGGGGAGTAAGGAAAGGAGAATGCAAGCAACTACAGTCGATAAAATGCGTGTTTTCAAGCTATTTATGATTGTGGCAACTGGAGGTCAGTTACAGTGGGGACCTGTGGGAGACAGTGAAGAACATATCTCAGAGTTATCTCAACTAAGAGTAAAAAGGCTGGGGTATTTATTCACTAGTTCCTTATTGTCATTGGTTGAAGATTGCTTCCAGAAGCATTAACTCTCTGGCACTTTATGCTTACTTATGTGTGAAGGCTGAGCATGTTCCCCCAGCCAGAGGGGAAAAAAAAGTCCCCGGGCTGAGTCACTGGCATTCACAATGAGCAGCCTTCAGCATGTAGAGATGAGTGTGGAAGAAATACGGATAGGGCACAACTAACGTCTTCTATAGTCACTGTAACTGAAGAGCTGTTGAGAGACCACCCAGTTCTTTTCCTGCTCTCATCAAGGGTTATACCTAAAAACTTCTCTAAGGAGACAAGCAGTTCTTATTTCAGTTCATACATTCCTGATCATGGCAGGCAAGTGGGGAGATAAAACTAAGATGTGAAATGTACAGGAAGCTCTGAAACTTTCCCAGAAAAGCCTGTGCCCCCAAAACAAAAGCAATGGTTCTAAGTAGCAACAACTCTAATGCTTTATTGATCCTTGGACTGGGCAGGTCCCCTAGAAAATCATTGATCCTTTGACAGCTTACCAAGTACCCTTGGAAGTAGCGATAGGCCACAGAAGACTCAAGGTACCCTGGGAGGTTGAAATAGATCACATCAGCCCCTCAGTAACCTGGGAGGTAATAATGGACCATGTTAGCCCCAAAATCCTAGGAAGTAGTGCTGAGCCACATCAACCCCAAAGCATCCCAGAGGTTTGGGATGGCCCACATCAGATCTGAGATAAAAGGATCTCTGATTTTCTAATTCCAAGACACCTTTCACAGACAGGGAACAGTGGGAAATGTAATGGGCAGCAGGCACACTCTGATAGTCATGCATTTTTCCAGCCAGCTGAATAGTAACTGACCTCAAGTTATAACTGAACTAAGACTCCTAAACAAAACAGAGCTTTTTCCAAACTTAAATTAAATCAACATTTGAAGTCATTGGTAAAATGATTAATGGCTCCCCAAAGACATGGTCTTAATTTTTTTCATTTTTATAAAGATTTATTTATTTATTTAAAGATTTTATTTTAGAGAGAGAGAGAGCAGGAGCAGGGGCAGAGGGGGAAGGAGAGGAACAAGCAGACCACGCTCAGCAGGAGCCTGACCCAGGGCTCGATCCCACGACCCTGAGATCATGACCCAAGCCAAAACCAAGAGTCTTATATTCAACAGATTGAGCCACCCAGGCTCCTCAAGGCATGTCTTATTTTGCTTCTTTTTGTGTCTCTCGTCCACTCTTCGGAATAATAAATAAGTATTAAGTTAATGGATGAATGTCTTAGTTAATTGTCCTTTAAGGGAGAAACGATTAATAAGTACTTCTTTGGAATAAAAGGAGTGAGGTGTCTATTTTCAAATACATATGGGAACCAAAGAGTTAAAGTTAAACAGACTTTTTACTATGGGAATTCTCAGAGCCTTTAATATGCCAAGGTGCATTTTAAGTCACCAGGCTAGGGAGATGGCATTTGCACTATTTCCTGAACTTACTTAGCCACTAAACCCTTTTTCTCTCCCATGGAACATTTCAAAATCCCAAAGAAGTTTGAGATGTTCTAACTCTTAAAGGTGGCTTAATAATTGAGAATCATAAGTCATAGCAAAATTGAATTGTTGTGGGGGGATTTTGAGGGAAGAGAAGAGAGATGGGAGCATAATGATTTAGGGTGTCACATTAACTGTGGCCACTGGTAAAAATGAAGTGTCATAAGACAAGACAAAGAGCACTATAAGGAGCCTGGAGTAATTTCTGCATCATGACACATTCTTTCTGACAATTAGATCATCTCCATCATTGGATTCCCATGACCAGTACTACCCTTAGACCTGGGCAACAAGGGCCCCTCACCTATAGGGAGGTTCACACTTTAAAGTTTAGAAGACCCTGCTTTAGATTTCCTCCAGCAGTACCCTCCACATGAAGCAAGTAATCATAAAGCCAAGGAAATGTGTTCACTCAAACCCCACAGCCCCTCTTCTAGGTCAAGTTCGGGATGCCAAAATTCTCTACCCAAAGGGATCCAAGCCACTTCCAGGGCCCATGCAGGCCTGTTCCCATGCCCATCCTCTTGAGAATGGACTGTGTGCTAAGGGATGGTTGGTGAATTGAAAGAAAGGGGTACAGAACTAGATGGAACATAGTTACATGGGCTGAAGTAGCCACCCAAGGCCCCTCATGGTTCAGAACAAAGCCAGAAGTGGAAAGAAAAGGGGGGTGGAAGCTGTATGGGAGGGGTTTCCATTGACACTCTTGTCTAAAGCCCTACAAATATTAGGGGCAGGCCTACCTTTGCAAGTGATAGGTAATACCTGCTCAATGAGTCCATGTGTGGAGTAAATTTTTGATACATATTCTAGTAAACTTACTTGTGATTTTCTCATCATTTGCACACCTAGGAATTATCAGATAACAGTGGCATTTCCAAGAT
Organism: Phoca vitulina; assembly: GCF_004348235.1. Taxonomy (NCBI): domain Eukaryota; kingdom Metazoa; phylum Chordata; class Mammalia; order Carnivora; family Phocidae; genus Phoca; species Phoca vitulina. The sequence goes on along the minus strand of NW_022589738.1, from coordinate 17,563,758 downwards.
TTATCCCTAACATCTCACCATTCCTGCCCTCACATTTCACAAGGATGTACAAGAGATACACTCCTGTACACGGCCATTTCAATTATATGTATCACAACCAAGAAGACATTTTTAGAGGCCTCTGGAGAAACAATCTGTGTCACAACAGTGCACTTGCATCAGTTCACAAGGAATCACTGAAAAAGCAAACAGACTGCCTCAGCCAATAGTCCACATTGTGATGACAGGAAATGTCACGGCTCTGCCCAGTGGGTGACCTTCGTCTAGCCCATATCCAACCTTAAAACTGAAAAACTGGGGTGTCGAGAGGATAAAAGGTCATGATTGGTCTGCAGCATTGGAAACTCAGAAGCGGTAGACAGAGATTCCTTCCTTCCAGGGAGGAAGATAGCCACTGAGCCAAGAAAACAGAAACCACTCCTAAATAACAAGTGACTCAGACTGATAAGAGAACACAAGAAATATCTTTTTCTCCCTATTTTTCTTTTTATTGTGTTGTATCATACTGTATCATATTGTATTTTACTGTGGTAAGAATATTTAACATGAGATCTACCCTGTTAATAAACTTTTAAGTGTGTAATACATTATTGGTACAATGTTGTACAGCACATCTCTAGAACTTGTTCTTCTTGCTTTATTGATCAGTAATTTCCATTTCTCCCTATCCCCAACCCCTGGCAACCACCACTCCACTCTTTAATTCTATGAATTTGCCTATTTTCGATACCTGATATAAGTGGAATCATGTAGTATGTGTCTATGACTGGCTTATTTCACTTAGCATAATATTCTCAAGGTTTAGCCATGTTGTCTCATACTGCAAAATTTCCTTCTTTTTAAAGCCTGAGTAGTATTCCATTGTATGTATATACCACATTTTCTTTATCCATTCATTTGTCAGTAGACATTTATGTTGTTTCTACCTCTTGCTATTACGAATGGTACTGCAATGAACATAGGAGTGCCATTATCTCTTTGGAATCTTGATTTCAATTCTTTTGGATAAATACCCAGAAGTGAGAGTGGTGGATCATATGGTAGTTCTATAATTTTTGGAGGAACCTCTATACTGTTTTCCATAGTGGCTGCACTATTTTGCATTCCCACCAACATTGTGCACGGGTTTCAATTCTCCACATCCTCACCAACACTTGCCTGTTTTTTTTTTTTTTTTTAGTTTTAAAATATTCTTTTTTTTTTTAAATTTTATTATGTTATGTTAGTCACCATACAATACATCGTTGGTTTTTGATGTGGTGATCCACGATCCATTGCTTTCGTATAACACCCAGTGCTCCATGCAGTACGTGCCCTCCTTAATACCCACCACCGGGCTAACCAATCCCCCCTCCCCCCTCCCCTATAAAACCCTGTTTGTTTCTCAGAGTCCATAGTCTCTCATGATTGCCTGTTGTTTTTTAGATAATAGCCATCCTCACAGGTGTGGGGTGGTCTTTGTGGTTTTGATTTGCATTTCCCTAATGATTAGTTATGTTGAGGATCTTTTCCTATATATGTTGGCCATTTGTATGGGTGTGGTTTTTTTAGAAATAGAAAAATGTCTATTCAAGTCTTTAGCCCATTTTTTAATCAAGCTATTAGTTGTTTTGATTTTTTTTTTACTATTGAGTTGAAGAAGTTCCTTATATATTGTGCAGATTATCAGATAGATGGTTTGCAAATATTTTCTCCCATTCTGGAGGTTGCCTTTTCACTCTATTGATTTTCTCTTTTGCTATACAGAAGCTTTTTAGTTTGATATAGTCCCACATGTTTATTTTTGTTTTTGTTGACTGTAAAGAAATCTCTTAATATAAGTCAAGCTGACATCACTGGTCCACAGACTACCCTTTGAGAAGCACTGTGTTAAACACTCCATATCCCCCTAATCCTACCTCATATCCAGGGAATCAGAATCACAGGGGAGAAGCCCAGAACCTGATCTTTTAACAAATATCCCTGATGATCATTCTGGTCTAAATACACCACGTCTTTTATGCACACTAAAATTCATGCTCTTTCCTTTTTGAGGAGCCCCTCAGACACTGACTAGAGCCCATTACTGTTATCTATACAATAGTCTTAAAATTCTGATTATCTGATTTCCCACAGAGAGTAGATTAGAAGCTATCTACTTGTGGTGTGGAAGCAGGTTTGTTTGTTAATTTGATTTCATTTTTAAGCTATAATATGAGATTTTGTTTGCAGAAAATAATTTGCTATCAAATGAAAAGGTTATATTTTATTTATTAAAGTTACAAACTCCAAACCCATTTTTTCTTTAAGCTTTTGAGTTCAACCTACAAATCTTATTATTCTGTTTACAAATCTAGCAAAATTTAATGATCACTCACACAGATGCCTTTGACTGATGATTAGTCCCATTTAACTAAATGTCCTTATAAATTGAACACTTTACTTTTTAAGCCCCTTAAATATCTGACTAACAAATAAAACCTTCTCAGCACTAAATTAATTCCTATAAACATAATAAATTAAACTTAAAAATATAGTAAATCTCAGAGTTCTCTTGAATGTCCAAACATGTCAGTATAATGCCCTTAAAACTAGGGATAAAGCCTTGAGAAATTCTTCCAGATGTCTTTTTAAAATCTGTAAAAGTTGTGTTGAAAAGGATGGAAAATGCGGGATCTGTCAAGTCCAAAGTATTTAAAATGAAAACATAAAGATTTTTAAGTATCTTGAGATGTTAACATTAAAAGTCTCATTTTGTGAAGGAGGTTGCAGGATTCTGTGAGTGGATGGAGGAATTTGGTAATAATTAGGCACAAACCAGGGACATGGGCTATGTGATTGTGATGGTTAACTTTATGTGTCAACATGACTGGATCATGGAGGGCCCAAATATTTAGCTAAATATTGTTTCTGGTTATGTCTGTGAGGGTGTTTCTGGATGAGATTAGCACTTGAATCATTGAACTCAGTAAAGCAGATTTCCCTGCCCATTGAGAGTGGGCACCATTCAATCTTTTAAGGGCCTGAACAAAACAAAAGACAAAAGAAGGAAGACTTTGCCCCTTCTCTGACTGACAGATTGAGCTGGGACATTGGACTTCTACACACAGACTGAGACTTACACCATCAGCTCTTCTGGTTCTTAGATCTTCAGATTTCAACTGAACTATACCACCAGTTTTCCTGGGTTTTCAGCTTGCAGATGGCAGATTGTGGGATTTCTCAGCTTCCATAATTGCGTGAGCCAATTCCTAATGCAGTGATCATCCCTTCTTTAAACTTTATTATATATATAGTACAAGACACTGTGAGTATAAAAAGGGGGCTCAGCTTGACAGTTGAGATGAGGAAAAAAAACTGCCTTGTCTGGCTGCTACTCCAGACCTTGCAGCCCAGCTGATATGTCTGGACACTATGCACCATCAACTCTCAAATATTTGGGATGGTATAATGGGGCAATTAACAAGCCCCCAAACCTCAGTAGCTTAGGACAATGTAAGTTTATTTCTCTCTCATGGAAAGTTCAATGCAGATGTTCCTGGACTAGGATTTTCCTCCAAGCACAGACTTGAAGATCCAGGCACATTTAATCATGTGAGACTGCCATCTTCAACACATGGCCTCCAAGGTTGCTATGGAACAAGGAAAGACAGAGCCTGGACAAAGCACACCAGGTTTTAATTCAATGATCTGAAGGGTCACAATACCTCTGCTCACAATCTATCAGCAAGAATTGGTCACATGACTGCTCCAGATGAAGGGCTGCTGGAAATGTGGTCTAACCATGTACTAGAAGAAACAGATTTGGTGAGTGTCTGGCAACTCTCTGCCAGGGATGGCATAAGTGTTTCTTTAGAGGGTGTATTAGTTTTCTAAAGCTGCCATAACAAATTACCACAAACTGGGCAGCTTATAACAACAAAAATTTCTTCTCTTACAATTCTGGAGGCCAGAAGTTTGAAATCAAGATGTTGGCAGGCCATGCTCCCGCTGAAGGCTCTAGAGGAGAATCTTTCTTTGCCTCTTCCAGCTTTTGATGTTGCCAGCAATCACTACCATTCCTTGGCTTTTAGCTACATCACTCCAATTACTGCCTTCATTCTTACTTGGCTATTTTTCCTCTGTTTGTGTATGTGTGTCTACAAATTTCCCTCTCCTTAAAAGGACACCAGTCATCAGATTAAGGGCCCACCCCACCTCAGTATGACCTCCTCTTAACTTGATTACATCTGCAAAGACTTTCCAAATAAGGTCACATTCACAGGTACCAAGGGTTAGGGTTTCAACAAATTCAACATATTTGGGGGGTACACAAGTCAATCCACTACAGATGGAATATTAGTTTTCTATAACAGTTTCTGTGCATCAAGAGTTCTGGCACAGTTTAGATCAAGGTCTTACCAGGCTGAAATCTAGGGCTGTGGTTCTTACATAAAGCTCAGGGTTATTTTCCAAATTTACTGGTTTTTGTCATAATTGAATTCCTTGTGGTTGTAGGATGTAGGTCCCAGGTTGGCTTTTTGTTTGTTTGTGTTTTGGTTTTTGGGTCCTTTTGTTTGTTTGTTTGCTGGAGTTGGCCAGGGGTCAGCTACATCTTCAAAGTCAGTAGAATATTTCTATTATGCTTTATCTTCTTTTAAGGTTAAGTCAGACCCTGTCAAGACAGGAATTTCTATTTTGATTAACTCAAAGTCAACTGATTAGTATCTAATCACAGCATATCATCATATTTCTAAGTTCCAGCCCCACTGAAGAAGAGATGATTATACAAGGGTGTGGGTCATTGGGAGTTATCTTAGAATTCTGCTTACACAGAGGTAAGCTTCTTTTAATCACAGGAAGATTTAGAATTAAAGCTTAAATCTTTAAGAACTATATTTTTTTTTTTTTTTTTGCTTTAAAGAATCTGTGCAGGGGCTCCTGGGGGGCTCAGTCAGTTAAGTGCCTGCCTTTGGTTCAGGTCATGATCCCAGGGTCCTGGGATTGAGACCCGTGTGGGGCTCCCTGCTCAACGGAGAGTCTGCTTCTCCCTCTACCCCTCCCCCTGCTCATGCTCTCTCTCTCTCTCTCAAATAAATAAATAAATAAATAAAATCTTTTAAAAATTAAAAAAAGAATCTGTGCATATTAGGTATTTCTGTACTTGCAATGTTTAAGAAAATTTGCCTAACTGGACTAGTAAGTCAGCCTTTTGATTCCTATCTAAAATTATAATTGTAAAATGAATTTGGGCAGGTGCATTAAGTTGAAACATTCTAGTATCTTCCATTTTAAGAGAATTTACGATTGAACCTTTTCTCAATTACTACATGAGGATTCTGTCTGTGCTTTTTATATGATTGAGTTTTTCTGAGTTCAAAGGGTGCCATTTCTGACTTCTTCCCTCTGCTCAGGGAAATCTGTAGTCCTCACTGAGGTTATAGTTAACCCTCAGCCTTGATTAGATTCTTAAATTTTAAAGCTGTCTTTATCCTAATGTCTGGTATCTCTTTCCTAGCCCTGTAAAGTAAATGAGTTGTTCTGGAAGTAATTTAATAAGGCCATAGCAAATAGCCAAACTGTATGGCTGTAAAGTACTTTATCATTTCCTGCCCAACATCACAGACTCCCAACAAACACCTGAAGATGCCAACTACAAAAATGAATTATATTTAATTCTATATTATTAGTAACACAACTTAAATCAACAGGCAGTAGAGAAAGAAGGGTCTACCTCCCACAGGTCCATCTACCTGTTGAGCACGGTAGCACATTTCCTTCCTCCAGCTACAACCTGGCTAACATTTCAGTGGGGTCAGTCAGTTAGAAGTTAAATTGCTGATACCAGGACAAGACTAGAGTGAGGCTAGTGAAGCATCCAGGGTTCAGAATGTAAGGCAGTGCTCACTCAGGCATGTGCTGAAGAAGGTACTGGAACTTCTTCACAGTGCAAGCACAGGGTCAACACCAAGAGTGTGTGCCACCTTATATTTTGCACCTTGGTGCCTCGCTTTCCTCACCCTAGTCCTAGCCTTATTGGCACCTTAAAAGCCCGCTGTTACAAAGATCTTCAAAAGATCAAAAAAAGACTACCCTCCATCTTGCAGCGAGAATTCCTGCTTTAATAGGCTTTCTTGCTAGGTGAGGCCATACCTGAAGGATTCAACTTCTTTTGAGTTGGTATTGCCTCCTCTTTCAGAGCAACATCACCTGGCCAAATTTTCTCTGACCAATCTCATGTCTGCCATGGAAAACCCATTACAGAACTGCCTAGAAATACCTTTGTGGCATATTCATTTTTATAAATATCGGAAAATTCAGATCTACAAAAAATAATGACATTAAAAAAATCACTTTTGATCCCACAACCCAGAAATAACTATCATTTACATTCTGAAGGATGACCTTTCAGTCTTTTTTATGCATATACTTTTTAAATAAAATCATAGACCCAAACTGTACATATTGGTTTCAGTCTTTTTTTTTTTCACTTCTCATTATATCACAAACAATTTTCCATTTAAAAATCTTCTACAACATTGTTTTAAAAGGTTACTTAATACTCCATTGTGTGATCTATATCAGGATTTATTTATTCAATCCCATATTGTTGGAAATTTAGATTGTTTCCAATTTTTCTCTATTATAAATTTCACTATTATGAGAATTCCCCAGAGTTAGACTTTGCACTCATCCTGAATTATTTCCTTTGGATAGAGTTTAAATTATGGAAGCACATTTTGAAGAATGAATATGAAGATTTTTGCTACATTTGCCAACTTCTCCTCCAGAAAGCTTATGCCAATTTTTATCTTGGTCTTTTGGCTACCAGTTGTTCAATCAAGAAAACCAGTAATAGTAGTAATTGCAGCCATCATTTAGGGAGAACTCAACTTCTTTTGACTTAACATACATTATCTCATAAAGTCTCCAAATAATCATAAAGTTAAGTGGTGTTATCCCTATATGAAGGCTAATTTTATGTCAACTTGGCTGGGCCACAGTGCCCAGATATTTAGTCAAACATTATTCTGGATGTTTCTATGAAAGTCTTTTTGGATGACATCAACATTTACATTGGTGGACTTTGAGTAAGGCAGATTGCCCTCCATAATGTGGATAGGTCTCATCCAAACAGTAGAAGGCCTGAATAGAACAAATACTGACCTCCTTTGGGCAAGAAGGAATTCTGGCAACAGACACATTTTGGACTTGAATTACAACTCTTCCCTGGGTGTCCAGCCTGCTGGCCTGCTCTACTGATTTTGAACTTACTAAGTCTCCACAGTCACATGAGCCAGTTCCTTAAAATACATCTCTCTCTCCCTATCTCTCTTCTCTCCCCCCATATAATATATATCCATATCCATATCCATATCCATATATCCATATCCTATTCATTCTCTTTCTCTGGAGAACCTTAACATACCCTATTTGGCAGATGAGAAATCCAATACTTAGAAAGGTTGATGTTCCCAAGTTTACACAGGTGGAAAATAATAACATCAGTATTCAAATCCAATTTATCTGACTCCATAACCCATGCTCTTAACCATTATATGAAAGAACTATGCCAAGGTCATCAGACCATGAGCCCATCATATTTCATACTTGGACATTCCCCATCACTGTGGAGAGGTTTGGGTAACTTCCCCAGCACCTGCCAATAGCAGTGAATAATCCAAGAACCCCTTCAAAGTAGAACATCCTGAAGGGTCAGACTCAGTCACACCAAGGCAGCTACCTAACCCACAGTCTCTCCCACGACCACTAAAAAGAGAAGACCTTCTGATGAACTTACATTATAGTCTTTTGAAGAAGAAACCAGGGGCTTCTGTCAGTAGTGGCCATACCATTGTTTCTCTGTTTTTCAGCTCCCGATGCAATGGGTTAGGTTCAGATATTCTTCCTATTTTTGTGATTTCAGGGTCACCTATATGATGAAGTTGAAGAGCACAACCTCTTGTGACAGTTCTGATTTGGAATCAAAATGGAAATTCAAATGTGAACAGAGGTAAATAAATGAAGAAAACTAGCAGATTTTGTTTCTTATCTCTTCTAATTCCAGCACCTAGGGAGCCACCCTGTCTGAAATGAAAACATATGAACAAACCCCCTGAAAGGAACATCATCCTGCCCCAATACTCCAAGTTCTTGCCGTTCAACAATGTGCTGATATTAAATAAAGATGATGGACCTGAACAAGCTGCTCTCGGACTGTCACTTTTTCTCACTAATTTTAGGAGAGCCCCAGAGGCCCTTAGGCATAGTTGCTGAGGAATTCAAATTTTAACTACAAATTGTGCATTGCAATTGGCAGATGGGAAAGCTAGAACACTAATCTATTTCAGGAAATGCTCCAGCTTTTGGTTTCATGCAAGGGGTGCTGACTGCTACTTTTGGAAATCAGACTGCAGCTCAGCTCTGCATCCAGTTCCATCATGTTGGTGTTCAATTGTCAGGACAGTCTGGGAGTCTTTCACAAGGATGAATGTGTATTACTTCATATAAAAAGGAAAGCCACAGAAACTGCCCCAATTCAAGTTTTCCTATGTGAAGGTGATGAAACCATATGCAACCTAAAGATTGAAATGTCCCCACCAAGCCCAAGACCTAAAGAGATGACCCCTTCATGCCCAGAGAACCTTTAATAACTTTGGTGAATGGAGTTCCAACAAGGTTCAGCTGCCCCCAATTCTGCCTCAGTCAGATAGATACAACTTTAGTTTGCTTAAAGGAAAAACAAACACAAAATGGAAACTTCCAACAACAGGAATAATAACCTCGACAAACTGGACATAGAAGGAACATACCTCAACATAAAAAAGGCCTTATATGACAAACCCACAACTAACATCATACTCAATAATAAAGGGTTGAGAGTGTTTCCTCTAAGATCAGGAGCAATACAAGCATGCCCACTCTCATCACTTTTATTCAACATAGTGCTAGAAGTCCTAGCTAGAGTGATTAGACAAGACAAAGAAAAGAAAACATTCAAATTGGAAAGGAAAAAGTAAAATTATCATTACTTGCAGATGACATGATATTATATATAGAAAACCCTAAAGATTCAACCAAAAAAACTTGTTGGAACGAATAAATGGATTCAGTAAACTTGCAGGATATAAAACCAACATACAGAAATGAGTTGCTTTTCAATATGGTAACAATGAAACATTTGAAAAAGAAATAAAGAAAGCTATCCCATTTCACAAGAGCATCAGAAACAAAAAATATGTAGGAATAAATTTAACCAAGGAAGTAAAAGATCCATGTAATGAAAACTACAAGACTTTGATGAAAGATATCCTGTGTTCATGAAACAGAAGAATTAATATCATTAAAATGTCCATACTACTCATGCCATATTTGAGTCAATACAATGCATATCAAATAACCAATGACATTTATCACAGAAACAGAAAAAAAATAAGCCTTAAACTTGTATGGAACACCAAAGACCCCAGATAGCCAAGAGAAAGAAGACCAAAGCTGGAGGCATCACACTTGTGATTTCAAAGTATACTACAGATGGAGAGGAAGATGGCAGTGGAGTAGAGGACCCTAGCGTCATCTCATCCCATGAAAACAACTAGATAACTATCAAATCATCCTAAATATCCCAGAATTTGACCTGAATACTGACAGAAAAAAACCTACAACTAAAGGGAGAGAAGAGGCCACATTGAAGAAGGTAGGAAGTGCGGAGATGTGGTTTAGGGGAGAAACAGATCACAGGTGCTACAGAGGGGAGGGAGCCATAGTCACAGAGTAAGGAGAGAGAGAGGAGAGTACATAAGTGAACTCAAAAGGAGAATGCTTACCCAAAGCCATTGGCTTGGAAAATGAGAGGGGCTGAATTTCATGAATTCTTGCAACCAATGGGCCTTAAAGCCTAGGGTTTTAAAGGTCACCAGTCTTGGCTGGGATAGAGCCTAGAGAACAGCGCACTGTTCCTGGTGAGAAGGCAGGCAAACAACCCAGAGGGAGACAGCGTGGAAACAGCAATCTAAGGAATGGCTGGGGCACACAGGGTGGAGATAATTCACCCTTCTCAGTGTGTCCCTGAGAGGCAGCATTCACAGAGACACACCTCTCAGACTGAACTGACAGACACCATTTCCCTCAGCACAGAACTACCTGCAGGAAGCAGTGCAACACTGACACTGGTTGCCCAATTTGCATACACCAAGCCCCCCCTACATGCGCCCCCCCCACACTCTGGCAGGACTGCCCTTCTCAGTTGAGTTTGCCTCAGTCCTGGTGCAGTGGGCCCCTCCCTCCGAAGACCAACATAAACCCCTGCCCACACCACATCTACTGAGCAGAGAGTTCTGCAGGGCCTCTGTTCTCATGGAAATGGTGTCAAGTCTCATTTTACAAGCAGACCAGAGCACACTTAGTTAAAATTTGCCACAATCAGGCCAGGGACCAAACAGTGCCCACAGCAGGCAGGGAGAGGCTCTGCAGGCAACTGGCCTGAAGGACAGAGCAGCCAGAACACAACAGCAGAGCTCATGCAGCACACACTGGAGACACTCCCTGAAGCACCAAGCCCTGGGCACTCCATGACCTCTTCTTCATAAAGCCATTACTCTCAGGAGCAGGAAACATAACTGGCTTTTCCAACACAGAGAAGAAGGCAGAGACTTAGACAAAATGCCAAGACACAAGAATTCATCCCAGATGAAAAGAACAAGATAAGGCCACGGCCAGAGATCTAAGCAAAACAGATATAAGTAACAAGCTTGATGGAGAATTGAAAGCAACAATTATAAGGATATTCACTGGGCTTGAGAAAAGAATACAAGACATCAGTGAGACCCTTACCACAGAGATAAAAAAGTTAAAAAAGAATCAGAGATAAAGAACACAATAAATGAGATTGGAAACAGGCTTGATGCAATGAACAGCAGGATGAAAGAAGCAGAGGAATGAATTGGTGACCTAGAAGACAAAGTAATGGAAAATAATGAAGCAGAACAAAAGAGAGAAATGAATTATGCAACACAAGAATAGACTTAAGGGACACAGTGACTTCATCAAATGTAATAACATTTGTATTATAGGAGTCCCAGAAGAAGAGAGAGAAAAGAGGGCAGAAAATTTAATTGAAGAAATAATAGCTCAAAACTTTGCTAATTTGAGGAAGGAAACAGACATCCAGATCCAGGAGGCAAGAAGAAGGTCTAACAATTATAAATATCTATGTGCCTAACATGGGAGCAGCCAGTTATATAAGCCAATTAATAACAAAAGCAAAGAAACACGTTGACAACAACACAATAACAGTAGGGGACTTTAACACCCCCTTACTGAAATGGACAGATCATCTGAGCAAAAGATCAACAAGGAAATAAAGGCTTTAAATGACACACTGGACCAAATGGACTTCACAGATATATTCAGAACATTCCATCCCAAAGCAACAGAATACACATTCGTCTCTGGTGCCCATGGAACATTCTCCAGAATAGATCACATCCTAGGTCACAAATCAGGTCTCAACTGGTACCAAAAGATTGGGATCATTCCCTGCATATTTTCGGACCACAATGCTTTGAAACTAGAACTTAATCACAAGAGGAAATTCAGAGAGAACTCAAATACATGGAAGCTAAAGAGCATCCTACTAAAGAATGAATGGGTCAATCAGGAAATTAAAGAAGAATTTAAAAAATTCATGGAAACAAATGAAAATGAAAACACAACTGTTCAAAATCTTTGGGATGCAGCAAAGGCAGTCCTAAGAGGAAAGTATATAGCAATACAAGCCTTTCTCAAGAAACAAGAAAGGTCTCAAATACACAACTTAACCCTACACCTAAAGGAGCTGGAGAAAGAACAGCAAATAAAGCTTAAACCCAGCAGGAAAAGAGAAATAATAAAGATCAGAGCAGAAATCAATGAAATAGAAACCAAAAGAACAGTAGAACAGATCAACGAAACTAGGAGCTGGTTCTTTGAAAGAATTAACAAGATTGATAAACCCCTGGCCAGACTTATCAAAAAGAAAAGAGAAATGACCCAAATCAACAAAATCATGAATGAAAGAGGAGAGATCACAACCAACACCAAAGAAATACAAACAATTATAAGAACATATTATGAGCAACTATATGCCAGCAAATTAGACAATCTGGAAGAAATGGATGCATTCCTATAGACCTATAAACTACCAAAACTGAACCAGGAAGAAATAGAAAACCTGAACAGACCCATAACCGTAAGGAAATTGAAGCAGTAATCAAAAATCTCCCAACAAACAAGAGCCCAGGGCCAGATGGCTTCCCAGGGGAATTCTACAAACATTTAAAGAAGAATTGATACCTATTCTTCTGAAACTGTTCCAAAAAATAGAAATGGAAGGAAAACTTGAAACTCATTTTATGAGGCCAGCATTACCTTAATCCCAAAACCAGACAAAGACCCCATCAAAAAGGAGAATTACAGACCAATATCCCTGATGAACATGGATGCAAAAATTCTCACCAAAATACTAGCCAATAGGATCCAACAGTACATTAAAAGGATTATTCACCACAACCAAGTGGGATTTATTCCTGGGCTGCAAGGTTGGTTCAACATCGGCAAATCAATCAATGTGATACAATACATTAATAAAAGAAAGAACAAGAAACATATGACCCTCTCAATAGATGAAGAAAAAGCATCTGACAAAGTACAGTATCTTTTCTTTATTAAAACTCTTCAGAGTGTAAGGATAGAGGGTACATACCTCAATATCATAAAAGCCATCTATGAAAAACCCACAGCGAATATCATTCTCAATGGGGAAAAACCGAGAGCTTTCCCCCTAAGGTCAGGAACACAGCAGGGATGTCCACTATAACCGCTGCTATTCAACATAGTACTAAAAGTCCTAGCCTCAGCAATCAGACAATGAAAAGAAACAAAAGGCATCCGAATCAGCAAAGAAGAAGTCAAACTCTCATGCTTTGTAGATGATATAATACTTTATGGGGAAAACCCAAAAGACTCCACCCCAAAACTGCTAGAACTCATATAGGAATTCAGTAAAGTGGCAGAATATAAAATTAATCCACAGAAATCAGTGGCATTTCTATACACCAACAACAAGACAGAAGAAAGAGAAATTAAGGAGTTGATCCCATTTATAATTGCACCCAAAACCATAAGATGCCTAGGAATAAATCTAACCAAAGAGGCAAAGAATCTGTACTCAGAAAACTATAGAATATTCATGAAAGAAATTGAGGAAGACACAAAGAAATGGAAAAACGTTCCATGCTCATGGATTGGAAGAACAAATATTGCGAAAATGTCTATGCTATCTAGAGCAACCTACACATTTAATGCAATCCCTATCAAAATACCATCCACTTTTTTCAAAGAAATGGAACAAATAATCCTAAAATTTGTATGGAACACGAAAAGACCCCGAATAGCCAGAGGAATGTTGAAAAAGAAAAGCAAAGCTTGTGGCATCACAATTCCAGACTTCAAGCTCTATTACAAAGCTGTCATCATCAAGACAGTGTGGTACTGGCACAAAAACAGACACATAGATCAATGGAACAGAATAGAGAGCCCAGAAATGAACCCTCAACTCTATGGTCAACTAATCTTCAACAAAGCAAGAAAGAATGTCCAATGGAAAAAAGACAGTCTCTTCAACAAATGGTGTTGGGAAAATTGGGCAGCCACATGCAGAAGAATGAAACTGGACCATTTCCTTACACCACACACAAAAATAGACTCAAAATGGATGAAAGGCCTAAATGTGAGACAGGAGTCCATCAGAATCCTAAAGGAGAACACAGGCAGCAACCTCTTCGACCTCAGCCGCAACAACTTCTTTTTAGAAACATCGCCAAAGGCAAGGGAAGCAAGGGCAAAAATGAACTATTGGGACTTCATCAAGATAAAAAGATTTTGCACAGCAAAGGAAACAGTCAACAAATCCAAAAGACAAGTGACAGAATAGAAGAAGATATTTGCAAATGATGTATCAGATAAAGGGCTAGTATCCAAAATCTATAAAGAACTTATCAAACTCAACACCCAAAGAACAAATAATGCAATCAAGAAATGGACAGAAAACATGAACAGACATTTCTGTAAAGAAGACATCCAAATGGCCAACAGACACATGAAAAAGTGCTCAACATTGCTCGGCATCAGGGAAATCCAAATCAAAACCTCAATGAGATACCACCTCACACCAGTCAGAATGGCTAAAATTAACAAGTCAGGAAATGACAGATGTTGGCGAGGATGTGGAGAAAGGGGAACCCTCCTACACTGTTGGTGGGAATGCAAGCTGGTGCAGCCACTTTGGAGGTTCCTCAAAAGGTTGAAAATAGAGCTACCCTATGACCCAGCAATTGCAATACTGGGTATATACCCCAAAGATACAAATGTAGTCATCCGAAGGGGTAGGTACACCCCAATGTTTATAGCAGCAATGTCCACAATAATCAGACTATGGAAAGAGCCAAGATGTCCATCAACAGATGAATGGATAAAGAAGATGTGAGATACATATATATATATATAAAATGGAATATAGAGTATAACGGAATATTATGCAGCCATCAAAAAAAACCCCAAAATCTTGCCATTTGCAATGACGTGGATTGAACTAGAAGGTATTATGCTAAGCGAAGTGAGTCAATCAGAGAAAGACAAGTATCATATGATCTCACTAATATGAGGAAATTGAGAAACAAGACAGAGGATCATAGGGGAAAGGAGGTAAAAATGAAACAAGATGAAACCAGAGAGGGAGACAAACCATAAGAGACTCTTAATCTTAGGAAACAAACTGAGGGTTGCTGGAGTGGTAGGGGGTGGGAGGGATGGGGGGCTGGGTGATGGACACTGGGGAGGGTATGTGCTATGGTGAGTGCTGTGAATTGTATAAGACTGATGAATCACAGACTTGTACCTCTGAAACAAATAATACATTATATGTTAAAAAAAAAAAAGAAGATAGTAGGAAGGGAAAAATGAAGGGGGGGAGAGGAACCATGAGAGACTATGGACTCTGAGAAGCAAACTGAGGGTTTTAGAGGGGAGGGGGTTTGGGGGATGAGTTAGCCTGGTGATGGGTATTAAGGAGGGCATGTATTGCATTGAGCACTGGGTGTTATACGCAAACAATGAATCATGGAACACTACATCAAAATCTAATGATGTAATGTATGGTGACTAACATAACGTAATAAAATAAAATTTAAAAAAAAAAAGCAGCAAGACAAAAGAAGTCCTTAACCTACAAGGGAAGACCCGTAAGGCTAGCTGGAGATTTCTCAATAGAAACCTAGCACTCCAGAAAAGAGTGGCATGATATATTCAAAGTGCTGAATGGGAAAAATCTGCAACCAAGAATACTCTATACAGCAAGGCTATCATTCAGAATAGAAAGGGAGATAAGAGTTTCCCAGACAAACAAAAACTAAAGGAATACGTGACCACTAAACCAGCCCTGCAAGAAATATTAAAAGGGATTCTTTGAGTGCAAAGAGACCAAAAGTCACAAAGACAAGAAAGGATCAGAGAAAATCTCCAGCAACAATGACAAAATAAGTAAAAATATGGCACTAAACACACATCTATCAATAATTACTTTGAATGTAAATGGAATAAATGCTCCAATCAAAAGATGTAGGGTGTCAGAATAGATAAAAAAACAAGACCCATCTATATGCTGCCTACAAAAGACTCATTTTAGACCTAAAGACACCTGCAGATTGAAAGTGAGGGGGTGGAGGAACATTTATCACACAAATGGATGTCAAATGGAAGCTGGAATAGCAATACTTATGTCAGACAAACTAAACTTTATTTTTTTTTAAAGATTTTATTTACTTATTTGACAGAGAGAGACACAGTGAGAGAGGGAACACAAGCAGGGGGAGTGGGAGAAGGAGAAGCAGGCTTCCCACGGAGCAAGAAGCCTGATGCAGGGCTCGATCCCAGGACCCTGGGATCATGACCTGAACCAAAGGAAGACGCTTAACGACTGAGCCACCCAGGCGCCCCAGACAAACTAGACTTTAAAACAAAGACTGTAACAAGAGATGAAGAAAAGCACTATATCATAATAAAAGGGATAATCCAACAAGAAGATCTAAAAATTCTAAATATTTATGCACCCAACATGGAAACACCCAAATATATAAAACAATTAATAGTAAATATAAAGTAACTGATAATAATAAAATAATAGTAGGGGCCTTTAACACCCCACTTACATCAATGGACAGATCATCTAAACAGAAAATCAACAAGGAGGGGCACTTGGGTGGCTCAGTCAGTTAAGTGTCTGCCTTCAGCTCAGGTCATGATCCCAGGTCCTGGAATGGAGTCCCACGTTGGGCTCCCTGCTCAGTGGGGAGTCAGCTTCTCCCTCTCCCCACTGCCCATGCTCTCTCTTTCACTATATATATCTCTTTCTCTCAAATAAATAAATAAAATATTTAAAAAAAAATCAACAAGGAAACAATGGCTTTGAATGACACACTGGACCAGATGGACTTAACAGATATATTCAGAACATTCCATCCTAAAACAGCAGAATACAGTTCTTTTCAAGCGCACATGGGACATTCTCCAGAATAGATTACATATTAGATCACAAATCAGCCCTCAACAAATACAAAAAATTGAAATCTTACCATGCACCTATTCTGACCCAACACTATGAAACTAGAGGTCAAACACAAGAAAAAATCTGGAAAGACCACAAACACATGAAGGTTAAACAACATGCTTCTAAACAGTGAATGGGTCAACCAGAAATCAAAGGAGAAATAAAAAAATACATGGAAACAAATGAAAATGAAAACACAGTGGTCCAAAACCTTTGGGATGTAGCAAAAGTGGTCCTAAGAGGGAAGTATCAATACAGACCTATCTCAAGAAGCAAGAAAAATCTCAAATAAACAACCTAACCTTACACCTAAAGGAGTTACAAAAAGTACAACAAATGAAACCTAAAGTCATTAGAAGGAAGGAAATAATAAAGATTAGAGCAGAAATAAATGATATAGAAACTAAAACAACAATAGAACAGATCAAATGAAACCAGGAGCTGGTTCTTTGAAAAACTTAATAAAATTGACAAACCTCTAGCCAGACTTATTAAAAAGAAAAGAGAAAGGACCTAAATAAATAAAATCACAAATGAGAGACAACCAACACCACAGAGATACAAACAATTCTAAGAGAATATTATGAAAAATTATATGCCGACAAATTGGACAACCTGGAAGAAATGGATAAATTCATAGAAACATATAAATTACCAAAACTGAAAAAGGAAGAAATAGAAAACTTCTACAGATGGATAGCTAGCAAGGAAATTGAATCAGTAATCAAAAAACTCCCAAAAAACAGAAGTCCAGGACCAGATGGCTTCACAGACAAATTCTATCAAACATTTAAAGAAGAGTTAATACTTATTCTTCTCAAATTATTCCAAAAAATAGAACAGGAAGGATAACTTCTAAATTCATTCTATAAGGCCAGCATTACCCTGCTACCAAAACCAGATAAACACTCCACTAAAAAAGAGAACTACAGGCCAATATCCTTGATGAACATGGATGCAAAAATTCTCAGTAAAATACTAGCAAACCAAATCCAACAATACATTAAAAAATCTTTTACCACGATCAAGTGAGATTTATTCCTGAGTTGCAAAGTTGGTTCAATATTCACAAATCAATCAGTGTGATACATCACATCAATAAGATAAAGGATAAAAACCATATGATCACTTCAATAAATGCAGAAAGAGCATTTGACAAAGTACAGCATCCATTCAGAATAAAAAAAAAAAAAAACCTCAAAAAGTAGGTTGAGAGGGAACATACCTCAATACAATAAAGGCCATCTATGAAAAACCCACAGCTAATATCATTCTCAATGGGGAAAAACTGAGAGCTTATCCCTACAGTCAGGAACAGGGATGCCCACTCTCACCACTGTTATTTAACATCGTACTGGAAGTCCTAGCCACAGCAATCAGAAAGCAGAATGAAATAAAAGGCATCCAAATTGGAAAAGAAGTAAAGCTTTCACTATTTTGAGATTACATGATACTATATATAGAAAACATGAAAGACTCCATCAAAAAACTGCTAGAACTGATACATGAATTCAGTAAAGTCACAGGATACAAAATCAACATACAGAAATCTATTTTATTTCTATACACCAATAATGAAACAGCATAAAGAGAAATGAAGGAATCAATCCCATTTACAATTGCACCAAAAACTATAAGATACCTAGGAATAAATCTAACCAGAGAGGTGAAAGACCTGTACTCCAAAAACTATAAGACACTGATGAAATAAATTGAAGATGACACAAAGAAATGGAAAGAGATTTCATGCTCATGGATTGGAAGAACAAATATTATGAAAAATGTCTATACTACCCAAAGAAATCTACACATTTAATGTGATTCCTATCAAAATACCAACAGCATTTTTTTCACAGAGCTAGAACAAACAATCCTAAAATCTGTGTGGGATCATAAAAGACCCTGAATCACCAATGCAACCTTGAAAAAGAAAAGCAAACCTGGAGGCATGACAATTCCAGACATCAAATTATATTACAAAGCTGTAGTGATCAGAACAGTATGGTACTGACAAAAATAGACACATAGATCAATACAACAGGATGGAAAACCCAGAAAAGAACCCACAACTATATGGTCAATGAATCTTTGACAAAGCAGGAAAGAATATCCAATGGGAGAAAAACAGTATCTTCAGCAAAGGGGATTGAGAAAACTGGAGGGCAACATGCAAAAGAATGAAACTGGACCACTTTCTTACACCATACACAAAAATAAATTCAAAATGGATTAATAGACTTAAATGTGAGACCTGAAACCATGAAAATTCTAGAGGAGAACACAGGCAGTAACTTCTTTGACATTGGCTGTAGCAGCTTCTTTCTAGATAAGTCTCCTGAGGCAAGGGGGAAAAAAGCAAAAATGAACTATTGGTACGTCATCAAAATAAAAAGCTTCTGCACAGTGAAGGAAACAATCAGCAAAACTAAAATGCAACCTACAGAATGGGAGAAGCTATTTGCAAATAACATTTGATAAAGGGTTAGTATCCAAAATATATAAAATTCAACACCAAACAACAAATAATCCATTAAAAATGGGCAGAAGACATGAATAGACATTTTTACAAAGCAAACATACAGATGGCCATTAAAAGATGCTCAGTAACTCTGACCATCAGGGAAATACAAATCAATACTATAATGAGATATCACCTCGCACCAGTCAGAATAGCTAAAATCAACAACACAAGAAACAACAGGTATTGGTGAGGATGTAGAGAAAGGGGAACACTTGTACACTGTTGGTGGGAATGCAAACTGGTGCAGCCACTCTGGAAAGCAGTATGGATATTCCTCAAAAAGTTAAAAATAGAACTACCTTATGATCTAGCAATTGTACTACTAAGGTATTTACCCAAAGAATACAAAAATGCTAATTCAAAGGGATACATGTACCCTGATGTTTATAGCAACATTATCAATAATAACCAAATTATAGAAACAGCTCAGTGTCCATCAACTAATGAATGGATGAAGAAGATGTGGTATATATAAACGATGGAATATCACTCAGCCATAAAAAAGAATGAAATTTTACCATTTGTAATGACGTGGATAGAGCTAAAGAGTATTATGTTAAGCAAAATAAGTCAGTCAGAGAAAGACAAATACCTTATGATTTCACTCATATGTAGAATTGAAGGAACAAAACAAATGAGGGAGAGGAATAAAAAAAAGAGAAAGGGAGGCAAACCAAGAAACAGAATCTTAACTATAGAGAACAAACTGATGGTTACCAGAGGGGCAGTAGGTGGGGGGGTGAGTGAAATAGGTGGTAGAGAGGCGTGCCTGGGTGGCCCAGTCGGTTAAGTGTCCAACTCTTGATCTCAACTCAGGTCTTAATCTCAGGGTCATGATTTTGGGCCCTGCATTAGGCTCCAGCTGGGCATGGAGCCTACTTGAAAATAAAATAGGTGATGGGGATTAAGTAGTGCACTTGTTGTGATGAGCACTGGGTGTTGTATAGAAGTGTTGAATCGCTATATTATACACCTGAAACTAATATTATACTGTATGTTAACTACCTGGAATTTAAATAAAAACTAAAAAAAAACCCTAAGTATATTACAAAGCTGTATTAATCAAAACAATGTGTTATGGGCATAAAAACAGACAATAGATCAATAGAACAGAATAGAGAGCCCAGAAATAAACCCTCGCATATTTGGTCAACTTGTATTTGACAAGGGAGCCAAAAATGGGCAAAGGACAGTCTCCTCAATAAATGGTGTTGGGAAACTGGATAACCACATGCAGAAAAATAAAATTGGACTTTTTCACACCACTTACAAAAAAATTATCTCAAAATGGATTAAAGACTTAAGCATAAGGCCTGATACCGTAAACCTCCTGGAAAAAAACATAGGGAAGAAGCTCCTTGACATTGGTCTCGGCAATGATTTTTTGGACATGACACCAAAAACACAGCAACAAAAGCAAAAAATCGACAAGTGGGACTACATCAAACTAAAAAGTTTCTGCATAGCAAAAGTAACAATCAACAAAATGAAAAGGCAACCTGTGGAATGGGACAAAATATTTACAAACCATATATGAGATAAGGGGTTAATACTCAAAATATGCAAAGAACTCATACAACTCAATAACAACAATAACAAAAGCCTTCTAAAATTGGGCAGAGGAATGGCTAAAGAAGTGATACACACACACACACACACACACACACACACACACACACACACACACAATGGAATATTACTCAGCCATCAAAAAGAATGAAATCTTGCCATTTGCAGCAATATGGATGGAACTAGAAGGTCTTACGCTAAGCGAAATAAGTCAGTTAGAAAAAGACAAAAACTATATGATTTCACTCATATGTGGAATTTTTTTGAAGATTTTATTTATTTATTCATGAGACAGAGAGGCAGAGGCTGAGGGAGAAGCAGGGATTCAACTCTCCCTGGATGAGGGACTCAATCCCAGGACCCTGGGATCTTGACCCAAGCCGAAGGCAGACGCTGAACCGACTGAGCAACTCAGGTGCTCTCATATGTGGAATTTAAGAAACAAAACAGATGAACATAAGGGGAGGGAAGGAAAAATAAAATAAGATAAAAACAGAGAGGGAGATAAACTATAAGAGACTCTTAACTATAGGAAACAAACTGAGGGTTCCTGGAGGGGAGGTGGGTGGGGAGATGGGGTAACTAGGTGATGGGCATTAAGGAGGGCACTTGATGTAATGAACACTGGATATTATATAAGACTGATGAATCACTAAATTCTACCCCTGAAACTAATAATACACTATATATTAACCAAATTGAATTTTTTTAAAAAAAATTTTTAAATGGTCAGAGGAACTAAATAGACATTTTTCCAAAGAAGACATCCCGAATGGCCAATAGATACATGAAAAGATGCTCAACATCACTAATAATCAGGGAAATGCAAATCAAAACCACAATGAGATAGTACCTCACACTTGTTAGAAGGGCTATCATCAAGCTGACAAGAGATAAGCAGTGTTGGCGAGACTGTGGAGAAAAGGGAACCCTCATGCACTGTTGGTGGGGATGTAATTTGGTGCAGCCACTATGGAAAACTGTATGGAGGGTCTCAAAAAATTAAAAATAGAACTACCATGTGACCCAGCAAGTCTACTTCTGGGTATATATCCAAAGGAAATAAAACCAGAATTTTGAAAATATATCTACAAGCCCATGTTTATTGCAGCATTATTCATAATAACTAACATATGGAATCAATCTAAGTGTCCACTAATGAATGGATAAAAAAGATGTGATCTATATCTATCTATATCCACACAATGTAATATTATCAGCCATGAAAAAGAAAGAAATCCTGCCATTTGCAATAACATGGATGAACCTTGAGGACATTATGCAAAGTGAGATAAGTCAAGCATAGAATGAAAAAACTGCATAATACCACTTATATGTGGAATCCAAAAAAGCTGAACTCATAAGTACAAAGAGAAAAATGGCGGTAATCAGAGGCTGGGGGTAGAGGAATTGGGGAGATGTTGTTTAAGGGTACAAACTTGTATCTAGTAGATATATAAGTTCTGGAGATCTAATGCACAGTATAGTGATTATAGTCAACAAATACTGTATTATAAACTTCAAAGTTACTAAAAGACTAAATCTTAATTGTTTTCACCACAAAAAGGAAATGATAATTATGTGATGGGATAATGCTATGATAGTAATCATATTGCAATATATAAATGTACCAGATCAACACATTGTATACCTTAAACTTACAGTATTATATATCAATTATATCTCAATTTAAAAATAAAAAATGTAAATAATGTTCACCAAAAAAATAAATAAAAATAAATAAAATTTTAATATTAAAAATAATAAAACTTAAAAAAGGAGTAATGGCAGCCAACATTTACTAAGAGATCACTATAAGCAGGTACTCTCCTAAGTGCTTTTCATGTATAAGTAACCTTTACAACAATAACTCAATGAAGTAGCCAAGATTCTTCTCACTATTTTACAAATGAGGAAACAGATTTAGTAAGATCGGTGACTTGCCCAGGGCCTCAACAGCTGGTAAGTAAAGGATAAAGGGCTTAATGTTTTCTGTCTTAAACCCTGCACAAAACTTCCAGAGAAAGACAAATACTGTATAATCAGACAGAGAAAGACAAATACCATACGATCTCTTTTATATGTGGAATCTACAAAAACTGAACTCACGGATACAGAGAACAGATTGGTGGCTGTCACAGGCAGGAGCAGGGGGTGGGGGAAATGGGTGAACATGGTCAAAAGGTACAAACTTCCATAAGATAAAGAAGTAATATACAGCATGTAATATACATGTAATATGCAGCACGATGACTATAGTTAACAATACTGTATTGTATATTTGGAAGTTGCTAAGAGAGTAGATCTTAAAAGTTCTCACACACAAAAAAAATTATAAACACATAAGGTGATGAATGTGTTAGCTATCCTTATTATGGTGATCATCTAGTAACACATACATATATCAAATCATTACACTATACACCTTAAACTTATACAAATATATGTCAATTGTATTTCAGTAAAACTGAAAATAAGTAAATAAATACCCTCTGAAACTAAAATAATTATAACATTTAGCAATACATACAATAAGAATATATAAAATACAACAACTAAACATAACAGCCATAAACACTGAATCTCATAAAATCAAATCACATGTAAAAACTACTAGAAGTTCTGAAACTGAAAAAAAAAAATATGTGAAAGACAAAGGGGAAATTTCTAAGAACTCGAAGGGAAAATTCAAATTTTCAATTCAAATCTGAAGTGAGGTCTTTGCTTTCTTCAGTTTCCCATTAAGGAAACTGCATACTTCTTGTTTTGGCAAGGCGTATGGGCTAAGGTAACAAGTACTTCCTGAGAGCTTCTTGCATGCCAAGAAGGTTGCACACACTCCCTCTGGTAGACCTCACAAATATGAGTTGAAGTATTATTGTCTGGTTTATAGGGGAAGTCACAGAGGCTAAGAGAGGTAGCTAGGTCCTAGCACCAGCAGTAGATAGGAAGACAGGCTTCCGTTCACTTCTGTCTAGTTCCAGAGCCCAGAGGAACTGTGTTCTACTCCATCAGCCAAGGAAGGCATTTTTGAGGGCCACAATCCAAGCCTGGCAAGGCCATGTCTGCAGTTCCCTCCACGAAAGAAAGCTTTACTTATACACATACTCGTTACCAACTTTCCACTCTTCCTCCTGTCTTTCAAGGGTTCCCACAGTCTCCTTCTCATCTCCTCTCATTTTCTGTGCCCCATGTATCCATATTATTTTCCTGAGGTAGCAACTGTCAATTTCCTCTTAGAGAAGGACTTGTGTCTTAGTCTTAAATATGGGAGCATGATGGGAGGGCAAAGCAGAAAATCTTAGTAATCATGATGTGGGAGGTGAGGAGAGGAGATGGCTGGAAATCCAGTGGTTCCTGACAAGTACTCCTCCCAAGCCCAGGTGCAGATGACAGAAACTGTTGCAGGAGCTGAGACTTTGCTCAGTGAAAATAAGAAAGGGATTTAGAAAATTCTGTCTTCAAACAACTTTTTTCCCTACAGATGTTTTCTTAAATGTATCCTTTGATATGACAATGAGGGAAAACACACTGTTTCTGTTTATCTAAATGCCATTGAAACACTAGGACCCTCATAGCCAGGCCTTCCATACAAGGTTCCCAAGGCACATGCTACCCACCCCAGGAGGGCATCCGTGTGTGTTCTCCTACCAGCTGGTACCAATTAGGGTCATCTGACCAGGGAATTCTTTTCAGGAATTGTGCCTAAAGTCTTCAATGCTAAAAGGAGGGATGGAAGAAGCTTATCTTTCATTGGGTTCTGTGCAGAGCCATGCTGAGATTTGAATGACTCTCTAGAGATGGGACAGGGACAAACCAAGAGTCCTTGAGCCTGGGGGTGGGGGTGGTGAAACAGGAAAATCTTGCTTCCTATTTCTATTCCAGCTACGTGAAGAGGATATCTAGAGCCTAAGCCAGTGCCATAGAGCAGTGCCAAATTTATCAAACCCACCTCTCTAGGCCAAGTTTGGAGGGAGAAGAGAGGAGAGAAAGGAGGGTTTCTTGAAAATGGCTAGGATTGCCTTGTGCAAAATATTTAATAGCAAGGGAGGCTAGCACCTGAGAACAAGTCAGCAGAGCTATCCGCCAAGCAGTGAAGGAATCTTGCCCTGTGACAGACAGGTAAGGCAACCTGCTGAAATATGCTTTGCAGAAGTGTTGCCACAGGTCCAGTGCCAGGGCACCACGCTGACTGAGCAGCTGTCAGTCCTGCTGCACCTGCACCTGGGAGTCCAATAACCAAAACATGAGATGCACCATGCA
This sequence comes from Phoca vitulina, assembly GCF_004348235.1. NCBI lineage: Eukaryota > Metazoa > Chordata > Mammalia > Carnivora > Phocidae > Phoca > Phoca vitulina. The sequence continues at coordinate 17,538,805 of NW_022589738.1, read as the reverse complement.
ATCAGAGTGACATCCGCCCAGTACAGAGGCTTACCCTGCATTTATGGCCAAGCAGCAGCCCTGTTGCTATTTGCACCACCTTGATGTAGCCTAGAGCTGCTGAAATCCGAGAGAGCCAAGACTCGTAAGAATTTAAACTCTTAGGAACAAAAAAAAATTAGTGTCTTAACTATGTCAGGGCGGCCATAGGCCCCTCTTGATCTCATTCCATAAGAGATAGCCAGACTGCTTTCCCAGGGTTCTGGCCGAGATGAGGCACTGCTCCTTTGAAACCACTTGGACAAATGGCTAGTAAGTCACGTTACATCTGAGTGAAAGCCTTGGTGTGGTACAGCTGGAGTATTTCCCCGTGGTAATTTGGACCATGTCCCTTCACTTGCCATCAAAGATGACTGGCTTTGGAAGCTAAGCAACAGGAAAAGGAGAAGATGATGGTATGGGGGCCTGGGGGGAAGATCTAAGAACAAGTGTTACAATGACAGTAGCCACAGAGAGGAAAAACAGCAGGGATAGATAGGCAGACAATGCAAAGTAGGAAAGAAGAAAGCCCACAGCTTCACTTGGGGACAATCAGCCACCTATCATCTCTAGCCCTTAAAACCATAGGCATTAAACCTCTCCACTTCGTGCGTGATGGTGGAGGGAACGACGAACAACCAGTAGTAACTCAAAGAATTCTAAAGGAAGAAGCATGCAGTTTGAAGATACAGTAACTAGTCTTCGTCTATATGTAAACTCATTTACTTAAATATTTTAAAGTTCCCATCCTGAGTTGCAGAGCCTGAAACAGGAGTTATTGTGCAAGTGATTTGTTGCGGAGGTGGGGGGTGCTCTTGGGAGAAAGGGACTGAGGGAAGCAGAACTGAGTGGGAAGTGGGGGGTGTTAAGCAAGGATGTGGTCTCAACTGAAGGCTAGCTTAAACCTGGTTGCATGGGAAAGCTCTGGAACAATGTTTTCAGAAGTAAATGATTTCAGAATAATTGGCTTAAGTGAGATGGAAAAGCTCCTCAGATGACAAGCTGTCCCCCTGAGCTGACAAAACATGGGACACTAAGAGCAAATCTAGAGGAAGATGCTACCAGAACTCTGAGATTTTGATTAACAAAATTAATACATTGTACTTTTTAAAAAAAAATCATCAAGCAGGAAGAGAATCTTAGTTGCAGCACGGCTGCCTTAGCTAAAGGAAATGTGGTATCCAGAGAAAGAGGTAGTCATCATGGAAACAGAGCCCAAAAAGAGGGTCAAGGTCAAAATTGGCAATGCCCATGCAGCATGTCAAGGGAGAAAATGTGCCCTGGCCCATGAGCGCAGCCAACTAGACCCTGCAGCAAGTATTGTCCCAGTGGTGGAGATGGCTGCATCTAGCTGTTGAAGCAGATGCTAGCAGTTATTAAAATCATCCAGCTACTTCCCCTCTTTCTGTTTCCTTGCTCATAGGCAGACTTCTTTTCACACTCGGGCCTCCACTGGAGCTTCCCACCCAGAGAAAATTTACCAACCACTGAAAAAAGCAACCCAGGATTCTCATAAATTACCTATGGGTGTTCTAATTTGTGTATCTGTTTCCTGTGACTTGGGTTAATGGTAGTTTCATAGGGTTTGTTCAACTCTAGATCCAGCCATATACTCCTCTTCTCTAAGGGTGTTATTGTACAGGTTAAATGCATACTAAATAGTGGCATAAGGTCTTGACTTTGAATGAGTTCACCCAACTGAGGCCCTGCTCCCATCAGGCCCAATCCAAAAGCCATTCAGCTGACCCACCTAAGGTGACCTCTTTAACCACAATAGGAAGAGTAAAGAAAAGTTTCTTTACCTTTGTGATCATACCCAGAAAACATTGCTTCAGTCTTCAATATGTTTTTTTTAACTTGCAGACAAACTATCATATCACATTATCTACATGATCACACAACTGGACATATTTTACTCAGTCTTTATGAGAATGGACCACATGGCCAAAATGAAAGCTGATTTCATTGACTTTCTCATGCAAGGCCATTGTGAACCATGCTGGAGTCAGCTTCCCCTTAGCCTCACCCAGCAAAATATCCATCTACAGCCATATCTACTACACTGTAGGTGTAGGCTCTCAATAAAACAGGATCCGTGTCTTCCACACATTTACATCCCCTGGGCTGAGCGCAGTGCTTGGCACAGAGCAGATGTTCAATTAATATTTGTTGGATCGGTGAATGAATGAATAAATGAATGAGTTTCATGGGTAAGAAAAAGTTTAGAAGCCAGTATCATCAGCCCCAAAAAGCAGAGACAAGCATGGCATATTTTGGAAAACTTTCCATCCCTCAAATGATTCAAATACCAAAGTCCACGAGTTAAAAGTTAAACCTTTAGTTATCCACCCTCTCCACCCAAAATGGTTGATGAATCATCTGTCTCCCTCACTCTTTCTCTTTCTCTCAATCTTCCTTTCCCTGGGGGCCAAAATCTGCAGTTATAATTTAGTCATGCAGTAAGTTGATTATTCATGTATTGGTTTGCTTGCAAAAGAGCTAGGGGTGAAGCTAGAGAGAAAACAAGAGTCAAGAAGCCACAATTTCTTCGAAGTAGAAAATTCTCACTCTTTATACCCTACAGTGGCAATGGCATACTTGGCCCAATTCAATACTACATCTCTTTCACCTTCTTAGAAAAAAGATAAGCCACCCCCCAAAAAAGGGGTTGCCTCCTTCTCCCCTTCCATTTACATATTCAGCTTCCTGTTGGGTAATAGAGAGATGCAAAGTGAAAAGTAAATTCAGCCCCTACTCTAGAAGAACTTACAGTTTGAAGACAGGCTAGAAAGTATTAATTTTAAAGAAGGGCCAAATTTTTATTCAATCTTTCTAGAACACGATGGATAAAGCTCTAATCATGGGATAAAACTTCATCCAAACTACATCCAATATGTAAATATTCTTGCCTCCTCCTTGTATTTTCCTTTTGTCTTTTCATTAATGATTTATAATAGAGACTCGGAAGTTAGTTTAATAACATGCTCATTTATCTAAAGTTATAATATCCTTAAAGGAATTTTTCTGTGCTTACAAAACAGGCTCTGAGAGATTTTCAATGATTAAATGGAACCAATGGACCTCTAAAGCCTGAAAATTCCAAGTTTCAAATGGTTTTCCAAGAAACTGAAAACATTTCCATTACTAAAAGTATGGCAAAGCAAAGAATAGCCTATCTGTCTCTTTTGATGCTTCTTTGTGCAATGGGATCCATGTAGGAAATGACTTCACATCATCTAAGTCTCCAAAAGTGGCCTCCAATATGTCTAGTCTTAAAAAAGAACCAAATCCAACCTGCCAGCTTCAAGTAACCCCTCTTGATACTCTCAGTCAACAGGCTCTTCTGGGCCAGTAGCTTTCAATCTTGGCTGCACATTTGAATCACTGAGAGTTCTAATGGGCGTGCCCTATTGACCAAATCGGAATTTCTGAGAATGGAACCAAGACATCAGTACTTTTTAATGTTCTTTGAGGCATTGTAATGTGCAGCCAACGGAGAGAACCACTGCTCCAAGCCAACGTTTCTCAAATTGTTCTCCAATAGACCAGCAATATAAGAATAGCCAAGAGGACTGGTTCAAAGTGCATGCCTTTGACCTCCACTATAGACCCAGTGGATGGGTATTTTGGAAAACCTTCTAGTATAACAAACCCTACACAGGTGATTCTTATGCACATTGTAATATATATTGCAGATTAGTTTTCTCAAATCCATTCCAGTTCTCCTAGAGCAGTGGTTCTCAAAGTATGATCTCTAGTTAGCAACACCATCACCACCTGGGAATTTGTTAGAAACACAAACACACCCCAAACCTACTGAATTAGAAACTCTAAAGGTGGGCCCCAACAATTTATGTTTTAATATACTCCCAGGTGATTCTAATGCATGCTCAAGTTTGAGGACCAATGAATTATAACATGCCCTACTGAGGGCTGGAGTTTAGAAAGTTAAAGACTACCTTTCCCATACTGTCTTAGAGCTCAGGCTCTTCTTGTGATGTGGTTTATGCCAACTATATGCACCTCTTTAAGGACTAAAGGGTAGGGATAAGAGGGAGACCACACTCCTCTAAGCAAGCATAGCAGTGGAGGTGGTTGGTTTTTCTGTGCTAGTGGTAGTAGGGGTTCCAGTGCCTCGTCCCTACTCTAGTGGAGACTTACAAGCAGGACACAGAGCCTCTTCTTTGTTGGCATGAGTCAGCTGAGGAAGCGTGCCCTTGAGCCAAGAGTGGTGGCAATGGCTTCTTTACCCCAGGAGGCAGCTGAGGTAGTGTGATACTAAAGTCAAGGGCTGGCAGAAGCATCCTGAGGCCCCACCTCCTGATCATTCTCCAGTAAAGGTAGAAGCTCCCTTAGTGTACCAGTTCTATGGTATGCTAGGCATCATTCCTGGAAGTTCAGTCTAGAACCCACTTCTTTAATCCTCCCAAGAATCTCCTAAATTTCCCAATTCCTTTCATGCTTAAACTAAATATAATACATTTAATAATCTGCAACTGGACCCAGGCCAATGCAGCACTTATATTAGAGAACTGTTACTGTAGTTGTTGATGTCAATATCTTTCCCAGAAGACAGTAATATCCTGGAAGGCGTGTGTATGGAATTGTCCCAAAGTACTATTACCAAGACAGAGACTGTCTTAATTATTTGCTTTGACTCCAATAAGGGGTGTCTTGGTCAGGTGTCCAATCTGCTTCATCATTTCCATCAGAACCCACCAAAGTCATCCCAAATTAACATGCAGTTTAATTAAAACCTATTAGTAAGCAAACATGGGTCTGAGGCAGTTCCCCTAACCTCCTCTAATCCCCCTTAAACTGTAATGAAACCTCCCTTCTATATGGAAATTCCAGAGTTTCATTTGGCCAACCATGTATCTGCTTACTAAACTCTTAAAATTCAAGAATGTATATGAAGAGAACCTTACCTTCAAACGTTTTGAAGACCAATGTAGGAGTGGAAAGATTCCTTAAAGATTCTTATATTTATAGAAATGCAAGCAAATGCCCACCAAATATTCCACTGCATCTAGTTTAAGTCATGAAGAAATGATTTAAATTGCCATCAATAAATTTTGATGCTGTTCTTAATTCAACAACTTTACTCCTGGCTTAGAAATATTTTGGCTTCTTTGCAACTCAACAATAGCACATGAAAGTAACAACAGGTGTAGAAAACCACAGAACCTGGAATAGAGCAGATATTTAGGAAGTGTAGAGCTAATGGATTAGTAAGGTGGCTTTATCTTTTGGACTGGGCCATTAAAACCTTCCCGCACCCCTTTCCTGCAGTTTGTATCCAAAAGAGATAATGATTCTGTCACAGCTCATCACTGGATGAAAGGACTGGCATGACTTAAACTGGGAGAGAGTTGGTATCAATAGCCAGACCCATCACGTCTATCAGAAACAATTATGTATTCTATACACAGGGTAAATCTGACCCCAGGGAGCAGAGTCATCGCTGTCATATGGTTTAAGGGAGGAGAGCAGAAATACCCTCCAAAATCTCTAGCCCATCCTGTAGCACTCCTAATTCTAACATTAAAACTTCATCTCTAGGATCACAGTTTTTCTTGATCTCAGCCAGGATAACAAGCCCTGAATGTAAGCCAGTGATGCAAAACCATGGAATCAAAGTGGTACATCTTCCTTGAGAATCTGTTTTGCTTGAAAATCTGGGGAGATACACACTCTCTGTACATTTAAACAGATATGCACATATTTCAGAGTGGAATTCAAGCCTCACATTTATTTTTTTTAAATCTCTATTGAGGTATAGCATGCATACAGATAAATATATATATCACAAGAGTACAGTTTGATGACTTTTTCAAAAACTGAATACATCCATGGAACCAGCAACCAGATCAAGAAATAGAACATTACCAACATCTCAGAAGTCACTCTTATGCCTCTTTCAGATGCTACCCCCAAGGGTAATTCCTTAACTTTATATAAATAGAATCATACTATTTGTTTAGCATCTGGCTTCTTTTTGCTCAACATTATGTTTGTGAGATCCATCCATATTGTTTCATGTAGTTGAAGATCATTCATTCTCGTCACTATATAGTATTCCATTGTGTGAATATACCACAATTTATCTATTCTGCCGTTCATAGTCATTTAAACAGTTTCTAGTTTAAAGTTATTATGTATAATGCTGCTATCAATATTCTTGTACATGTCTTTTGGTGGAAATAAGCATTTCATTTGAGCCGTGTATATAACCAAGAGTCGAGTTGTAAGATCATACAGTGGGCATATGTTCAACTTCAGCAGACACTGCAAAAAGGTTTTCCAAAGTAGTTGTACCAAGTTCCATTTATTTCTAAAATTAGTTTTTAAATGACCCTCTAAAGAAATCTCATCCTTGGGTTGATGTTTTGACTATCCCTTTGGAAGATCTCAGTTCATACTCTTTGATTTATTTCAAGATTTTGTACTGGGTGCCTGGGAAGGTGGAATCCATTTTTAGTCAAGGATACCATAGTTACTGGGGCTAATTTTCACAGTTATTTACTTAAGAAATTATAAAAACCATCACTACCTGTATTCATCATCTATCACTGCATAACAAATTACCACAAACTTAGCAACACAAAAACAGTTTCTTGTAGGTCAGGAATCCAACCACAGCTTAAACACAGTTTGGGGTCTCTGACTGCATTCAAGGTCTTGGTCAGGGATTAGTTCTCATCAGAAGGTCCACTGGGGAAGAATTTATTTCCAAGCTTTCTCTGATTGTTGGCAGAATTCATTTCCTTATAGCTATAGCACTGAGGGCCCCAGCTTTTTATTAACTGTTGACTGGAGACCTCTCTCGAGTCCTAAAGGCATACCTTTTTCCCAGTTCCCATGTGGACTTCTCACATTATTGCTTACTTCATCAAAGCAGCAAGGAGAATCTCCCTCCAATCTGCTACTACAGAGTCATATAATGTAGTCATGGAAGTAACATCCCATCACCTTTGTCATTATCTATTGATCAGTAACAAGTCACAGGTTCCCACCCACACTCAAGGGGAGGGGAGTAGAGAAAGGTGTGGATACCAGGAAGCAGGAAATCACTGGAGGTCACCAGAGGTCTGTCTATCACATTGCTTCTTGAGCTCCTGTTAGGTTCGAAGCCCCACATAAGCACTTTATTCCCATTAGCTCACATAATCCTTTCAAAATTTTCACAGTAAGGGTGCCTTGGTGGCTCAGTCATTTGAGCGTACGACTCTTGATTTCAGCTCAGGTCATGATCTCAGGGTCGTGAGAGAGAGCCCTGTGTCGGGCTCCATGTTCAGTGGGGAGTCTACCTGAGATTCTCTCTCTCCCTCTCCCTCTGCCCCTCTTCTCTCTTTCTCTCTCTGTCAAATAAATAAAATAAATCTTTAAAAAAATTTCACAGTAAATATTTGTGAATAGTTGTGTTTGTCAGGGTTCTTGGCTACAGACTAGTCATAGTCTGGGTAACAATAGTCATGGGTAACTTTAGTTCAGATATTTTTTTATTGAAAGGATATTGGGTAGTTCACAGAGTCCAGAAAAGACACTAAGCCTAACTTGGAGAATGGACAAAATGAAACAGTGGGGAGAGTGGATCAGGGGCCAGAAATTAGCCAAGTCATACCATAGGAAGAATCTGGTTGAGATGCCTCCACTACCTCCCCTGCTACTGAACATCATGCTCCTTGCTTCTGCATTCCTCCAAGAATAAAGTCTAAGTCACTTCCACTCACAGAGGGTCTCCAAAATGTTTGTTACTCATCTGCAACAAGTACAGAATTTGAAAATAAGCATTCAGAAATTTTTAAAAATTTTTTATTGTTATGTTAATCACCATACATTACATCATTAGTTTTTGATGTAGTGTTCCATGATTCATTGTTTGTGCATAACACCCAGTGCTCCATGAAAAAGTGCTCAACATCGCTCGGCATCAGGGAAATCCAAAGCATTTAGAAATTTTATAGTAGTTTGATGGAGTAAATTTCTCTCAAGAACCTAATAATATATAATTGAGGTTTGTAGTTTTAGGACTTTTTTCATTTATTATTCATTTTTCTAGCGACTCATTTTTATGGTCTATTATAAAATATCAGTCCCCAGCAAATTGGAAATTTTAAAAACCTGGCCCTTTAACACAGATAGTTTGTAATGGTCTAAACTGTCATGGTGGCATTAGCTACTGACTTCAGAGGTGAACCCAAGAGGCAGTACAGGGGGTTCAATAACCTGCTGTTTTCAATGTCTGTGTATCTGTGCTGGAGCCTCTCATAGGTGGGCTCCCCAGATGTAGAAAGGATGCAGATGCCAACAAGCCAAAAACATGCCAGAGGGAGTGGGGAGGAGGGAAAAGGAAATATTTATCTTAAGGAATTGCCTCACACTGTTGTGGAGTTTGGAGATCTGAAATCTATAAAGTAGGCCAACAGGCTAGAAACTCTAGCAGAATTTCTATGTTACAAGCTTGAGGCAAAATTCCTTCTTCTCTGGGAAATCTGTTTTGCTCCTAAGGCCCTCAACTGATTGGACGAAGGCCATCCACATTATCAAGGGTAACTTCCTTTCCTTAAGGTCAACTGCTTGGAAATATTAATCAAGTCTAAAATACCTTCATGGCAACATCTAGACTAGTGTTTGACCAAACGACTGGGCACAATAGCCTCGCCAAGTTGACACATAAAGTTAACCATCACAGTGACATATCCACTAAATTCTATTGACTGATTTACAGACAGGATACATAGGGGAGGGGCAACAGAGGACCAGGGTTTGGGGAAGGCAGGCTTGAGGAGAGAGGGCAGTGCAGACTCCAGCTTACAGGCAGGGGGTTGTGAGATAAGGGTATGCAAAGAGGCAAAGGGCATACCAACTACAGACAAAAGGAAAGAAGCTGGAGAGGGGGAAGACTTGCCCCTCCAAAATACTTCCTTAATGTCATCACATTGGAACGGTCAGCCTTGGAAAATAACCTGAAAATATATTAGTCAATCAGTCCATATTTCAAATTCCAGCATTTTATTTTTCATACGGTAATAGAAAGGAAGAAAATCAGGTTCATCAGAAGAGAAACTAGGCAAAGGATTATGCTCCTGGAAATTTAAGATTATTTTTTGACCAGATTGTATTTTGATTTAAGGTTCAGTTTTTTGGTGGAGTTTTTCTAGTATTGGTATGGATGTAGGTGAGTCTAACCCTTCAGCACTAAGTATCCCCATTTTAAATAAGGGACCCAGTCTTCTAGAAGGCTCAGCACGGTCAGGTCTATAGCTCCACTTGCTTCTCCATTTCACTTTGAGCCAACGCTGGACAGTGAGACCTGTCCCTGTTCACTTCGAATTCCGTTTTTGGATACTTAACCACAACTTGACTGCAAGAGTAAGGGAGCCCACTGGGTCTATTTTGAAATCTTCCAGGCAGGAAGTTCTGGGCTTTACTTGCTTCCTACATCTCAGCAGCTCATGCAGTCACAATTCCCTGGGTCAGCTGCCCCTGGAAGGAGGGAAGAGATGGGACTGACATTGAGCTTGAAGTTCAATGCTTTCAATTGAGAATGAACTGGTGGGGAAGTGTGGGAAGGAAAGGGGCTCTTTATTTTTCCCAACTTTTTATTATGAATATTTTTAAACAAACAGAAAAGTTGAAAGAATAATACAACAAACACCCATATACTTACCATCTTGATTCTACACCTATCATGTTGCTATGCTTGCTTTATCTCATATCTATGCTTCTCTTCATGCGTCTATCATTTATAACTTTATCTTACGTTTTGGATCCATTTCAAAGTAAAATGCAGTCATCAGTATATTTTACTGCTGAACACTTCAGCATGCATAGCATTAACTAGATTGAGCTGAGTTTTAGTAACTGAGAGTAACAAGAAAGCTTTGGAATCCACCCAAGATATCATTAAGGGATGCAAAAGATATTCAATACAGCGTGGTTGAAGGCCATGATTGTAGAAAAATAAAATCCCTGGGTGGAAAAACTTATATGTAAGTGCAGTTCATGATGCTACTTGTTCCTTCCTTTGAAGGACATCTCTTTAATGTTCGTCTTTAGTCATATTATGCATATATCTCTATTAGCACTGCACTGGTATTCCACTGGTATAATGCAGATATTCATTAAGATTTTTAACTGTTTGTACATGAAGTTTTCATTATTAGTGAGTTTATTTCTATCATGATTATTTATTCAGCAGCAATGTATGTAGACACATTTTCTAAGCAATTACTTGTATAATACTTGTATGCATGTGTGTGTATAAATATATATACACACACATATACTTAGACATTAATTTAAGTAAGGAATGTGGGAGCTAATCTAGTGCCAACCATAATAGAGAAGCACTAAATATCTTAGATTAAAGTATTTTCCTCCTTGTGACTTCTTGTGACTCAGGAATAATATATTTCTTTTACCCTTTGCACTCTTTTATTTTACTTTGAATTTTTAAAAAGATTTTATTTATTTATTTGCCAGAGAGAGAGAGAGAGCACAAGTAGGCAGAGAGGCAGGCAGAGGGAGAGGGAGAGGGAGAAGCAGGCTCTCCGCTGAGCAGGGAGCCCAACATGGGGCTCGATCCCAGGACCCTGGGATCATGACCTGAGCTGGAGGCAGCCGCTTAACCAACTGAACCACACAGGCGCCCCTTATTTTGAATTTTATGTAGGCTTCACACCCAATGTAGGGCTTGAACTCACAACCCTGAGATTAAGAGTCCTATGCTCTACCAACTGAGCCAGCCAGGCGCCCCATGCACTCTTTTATTTTAAACCTTCCTTCCTCCCTTCCTCCTACTGCTTATTCTATATTACATACTTTATGGATGATACCCACCACCCACTTAGACTCTAAAATTTGCTTTGAGCTAAAATACCTCATGACTTTCACAAATGGCAAAACAACCCAATTTTAATCTGTTGCCCTAAGGCAGAATAATATATCTTTATTGTTTTCAGGAACCTTGGATTCAGATTCTTTTGAAAACTGTCACCAAGCCATTTGTCTCAGGAGATAGCCTTAATCGAGGTAGAAGTATTCCTCATACTTTAGTAATAATAATACTAAGTAGTACTATCTACTTTAGCGTCTACCAAATAGCAGGTACTACGCTGGGGATTTCACTGATTTCATCCATTCAACAGCTATTTGGGGCTGCTTACTATGTGCTAGGCACAGGGCCAGGTGCTGGAGATACAACAGTGGATAAGATGGACCCATGAAGCAATTTAAATTGCAACTGGGACACGTTTTAACAACAACAACAACAACAAAAAGTGGTATTTAGAATGGACTAAACAGGGAAAGCCCTTACCTGTAGTCTGGGAGAATGGAGCAGGGTGGGGAGTGTTCCAGGAAGGCTCTCCTAAGGAAAGATGTTTGATCTGAGACTTGATAGATGAGTAGCAGTGGGCCAAGCAGGAAAAAAGAAGAGCATTCTAAGCAAAGAAAACAGGATATTTAAAAATCCTTGATTAGGAAAGATGTAACTAAAATCAAGCCATCCTGCTTGGAGCCTTGGAGCCTTAGGGTGCAAAAGGAAGCTAGAGAAATGGGCCAGGGCTAAATCACACAGTCTTAGGGGCAATGCTGAGCATTTTGGCATTCACATTCATTGATGGGTAGCCTCTGAAGGGTTTTAGGTAAAATTAGGAATTGTTTTAACCATAATTCAAACATTATTAGCAAAAAGTGCATTGTTGATAAATACATTGTTTCACCTTTCGGCTATTGTGAGTAATGCTGTAATAACTTTGGCATACAAGTATCTTCTGTTTGAGTCCCTGTTTCCAATTCCTTTGGGTATTTACCTAACAGTGGATTTGCTGGGTCATACAGTAATTCTATATTTAACTTTCTGAGGAACCACCAAACTGCTTTCACAATGGCTGCACCATTTTACATTTCCATCAGGAAAGTACAAGGGTTCCAATTTCTTCTCATCCTGTCAATACTATGATTATGATTATGATTGCCATTCTAGTAGGTGTGAAATGGTATCTCATTGTGGTTTTGATTTCCATTTCTTTAATGATTAATGATGTTGAGCATCTTTTCATGCACTTGGCAATTTGTATACCTTCTTTGGAGAATTTTTTTTATTCAAGGCCTTTATGTATTTTTAATTGGTTTGTTTATCTTTTTGTTGCTGAGTTGCAGGAGTTCTTTATATATTCAGGATATTAAACTCTTATCAGATAGGATTTGCAAATACTTTCTCCCATTGTGTGGAAGATCTTTACACTCTCTTAAGAGTATCCTTAGATGAACAAAAGTTTTTAATTTTGATGAAGTCCAATTGATCTGTTTTTTCTTTTGTTGCTTGTGCTTTTGGTGTTAAATAGAGTGCACTTATCTTGATGAGCACTGAGAAATGTATAGAATTGTTAAATCATTATAATGTACACCAGAAACTAATATAACACTGTATGTTAATTATACTTGAATAAAATTTTTTTTTAATTCATGGAGGAAGAGCAGCATGCTCACCATGCCCAAAAGTTTCAATGAAGTAAAAAGCTCGGCATTTTCATGTAACTGGGAAGTGATTAGTAAAAAAAAGAGGTGGTCTTGATTTGAGATATATATTTGAGAATGGTAAGATTTTTATGTTATTTGAAGCCATAGTAGTTAGAGGAACACCTAGAATAAAAGATGTGGGCCAAGGATCAAGACAATGTATTTCAACATTTAATGATGAGAAGGATGAAAATAGCCCATCACAAAAGACTGAGGCATGTGTGTACCAGAGAGTGTGTTGTACCTCAGAGAAACCAAGGAAAAAGAATATTTCAAAACTAGGGGGAAAAACTAAAAAACAAAAATAAGGATATAGTCAACAATGTGAAAAGCTGGCGAAAAAGTCAAATAAGATGAAGACTTTAAAGTGTCCATTGTTTTTAGCAACAATTACTGGTAATTGTAACAAGAGAAGCTTCAGCGGAGTAGTTTTAAATGTGGATAGGAAAGATTGAACAATGAACTTGAACATAAAGGAATATATATCATTTAGGATACTGTCATGAAATATACGGCAGACTTAAAATAGGTAAGTTAGAAGAGTTTAATAAATGAAGTATTTACAAAGTTGTTGGCAGGGTGAGGGAAACCAACAAAGGAGGTTGACGCATCCCAGGGCTGGCGACAGCAGGGCAACCATTATTACCCTTAGGCCTGAGGGGACAAAGAAGGAGCAGTTGCCATTTCCTAGAGACATTAGCTATAGGAGAGGGATGTCTAATAGGTGTTGTGTTGAGAAAGGAGCCAACACACTGAGGATCATCAGGGAGGAGCTCAGGGAGTATGTATCTTGACCTCTCTCTACTCTCTTTCTCTAATCTTCTGGTAGGGCCTCCAAGTTGGCCAAACCCAATTTGAAGGCAGAGGGCCAGGAAGGTCATTGAAGTCAACTGTTGACATCAGCTTTCGTGGACATGGAGCAGAGTAGAAAAGCATAGAGAGTAGATCTGGGACAAAGAGAAGATATCCAGCATGGACCGAGGTGTGTTATGAACAAGTCTCTGAGAAAGTGAGAAAGGAAGAGATGCAAAGAAAAGTGGAGGGATTATCCTTTCATTGGAAAAGAATCCCTCCCTCCTTGGTAATAAGAGGGAATGGGGAAGACTCATTGTGTTGCCAGTGAGTTTATAAGTGTGATGGTGGGAAGCTGATGGAATTCTGATGGGATGGCTTCCGTTTTCTCTGCAAAGGACAAACTATGTTATCTTTTAAGAGTAAAAGAGGTTAAGGAGAGGAGCAGAAACTTGAGAAAAGAGTTGAGAATGTATGAAAAGTACTGAAAAGAGTTGGAGGACAAGATGGCCAGAGAAATGAAGTCAACTGACTATACATACCCAAAGCCCAGATTAGGTTAGTGTTAAATAACAAAAATTCAGCTGACTAAATGTGGAAATCTAATTGGCTTTATTAAATGATTCATGCGTGGGGCAGCATCTAGCAAATACAAAGGAGCTCCATTAAGCAGCAGAAAAAGGAAAGTTTTTAAAGGCAGAAAGGGAACAGAAAAAAGGAAATTATTAGCAAAGAATCCATTGTTCTGGGCCAGGTTGCCCTCCTAAGGAGAACGGAAGGGGCCTATCAGTAAATTTCCTAGTGCTGACCATGAAATTCCATGTTGACTAGTTAAAGGTGACATTCCTGGGGGTGGGGGGTGTGAAACTGCAGTTAGGTTAGGTATTAAATCTTGGTTTAGTGACAGAGACTTAACGTAAGTGACTCCATTATGGGCCTCTGGTTTTCTTTTTAACACTAGTCACCTTGAATTTAAAGTGGACATACATCTGACTGCTTGTATGATTTTCTCCAGTTGCTCTTCAAATATAATCTTTTAAAAATACTTACAAATATCAGTTTGAAAACAACAACCTCACAAGATAGGTATTATTTTTTTTAAAGATTTTATTTATTTATTTGTCAGAGAGAGAGCACAAGCAGGGGGAGCGGCAGGCAGAGGGAGAGGGAGAAGCAGGCTCCCCACAGAGCAGGGAGCCCGATGTGGGGCTTGATCCCAGGATAACAAGCAAGAAAACAGGTGGAACATCATAGTCAAAGGAGGGTAGGAAAATAGAAAGCAAGTGTGTGAGAAGGAACAGAAGATAAATGTCATACCCAAGGCAATTTCTTGGTCAGTGGTGCTCTGGGTCATTGGGTCATATATAAAGCCCTTCACATGAATAATTGGTCTCATGCACACTAGGGTATGCGTAGAAGGAAAGCTGATCAGAAGATAGCACACATTTTTATCTGGTTTGTGCTACTTGGTCATATAGGATGACCACCTAATTCTAATTTTGAAGAATTAAACACTTGAAGAATTACAATTGCATGCTTTTTTGAGATATTTATTTCTTGAACAACAAAACTGGACTAATTTCATTGGTAAAACTAAAAAAATGTTGGGGCACGGAGGTGGCAGAGTCAGTTGATCGTCCAACTCTTGGTTTCAGCTCAGGTCATGATCTCAGGGTCATGAGATAGAGCCCCACATTGGGCTCCCCGCTCAGCACAGAGTCTGCTTGGGATTCTCTTTCCCTCTTCCTCTGCCCCTCCTGCTCGTGCACTCTCTCTCTCTCTCTCAAATAAAGAAATCTTTTAAAAAGAACTAAAAAATGTTATCTTTAAAATATTTTTAGGGGTGCCTGGGTGGCTCAGTCTGTTAAGCATCTGCCTTCGGCTCAGGTCATGATCTCAGGGTCCTGGGATTGAGCCCTGTGTTGGCTCCAGGCCCAGCGGGGAGTCTGCTTCTCCCTCTCACTCTCCCTCTGTGCTCTCTCTCTCTCAAATAAATAAAAATATTTTTAAAAAATAACAAAATAGGGGCGCCTGGGTGGCTCAGTTGGTTAAGCGACTGCCTTCGGCTCAGGTCATGATTCTGGAGTGTCTGGATCGAGTCCCGCATCGGGCTCCCTGCTTGGCAGGGAGTCTGCTTCGCCCTCTGACCCTATCCCCTCTCATGTGTTCTCTCTCTCTCATTCTCTCTCTTTCAAATAAATAAATAAAATCTTTAAAAAAATAAAAAATAACAAAAATAACAAAATAAAATAAAATATTTTTAAATATGAAATTCTTTTTAAAAATATCATTATTTCCATGTAAAAGACTTTTCAAAATGATTTTCCAAAATTAAAAAATACATAAGAAGAATAATTATTCTGGGGAAATATACATACACTTTAATCAGTTTATTAGTAATATTTATTTGTAATATTATGCTTTTGACTTTTTTTCAGAAAATGTATTTTTTCAATAGGGCTTAATAACATTGCCTACAATATTCTCCAAAGTTGTAGTTTATAGCCTAACTTCAATTTATTCTTTTCTGAAGATTTTAGTATTTTTAATTGAGAAAATATTCTCCTTACAGATGTTAAAGTATCTGGTAAATCTAGAACAAGTTCTGCTAATTAGAGAGTATTTTCAATTCTAATTCTTTTACTGAAAAATGTATAAACATTTTGAAGGGTACTATCTTTTTGTTTCCATTTAGGGTCCTTCAGCAAATATTTTTACAAGATAAAACTCATTAAGTAAGTTCTCTCAATTTATGATTCTTTTGAATGGTTCCCCAGATTTTAACACTGCCAAATCAAGGCCCTCTCAAGTTTGTTCTATTTCAGCACAGATTATAAACTCCTCTAATTAGAAATAAGAGATGTATCAAGTCAAGATGTTACAAAGTGCAGTTGTAGAACATCAAAGTTAAACTTTGTACGCAGTTTGGGCTCTCCTCATACAATCTGTTAAATGATAAATGATAAATTTCAATATCTTCCCAAATACAAGCTTTATTTTCATAATTGCAATTTGCTAAGAGCTTCAAAAGCTGAAATTTTTGGTGCTTCATTCCTTGAGTACTTTGATTAAAAATTTCCAAATGCTTTTGAACAACACGCAAAGAACTTGTTTACAATAATGTTCAACACTCTGTAGGCCACTTGAGTTAATTAACAATGCACTCCTACAAAGGCTCAAACATTTTAAAAATCTGAGTCATGACAAACAAAGAGAGAATCTATACTGCCATGTTCCACATCAGAATTGTCACAGAAGTTTGTAACTCAATTATTCTAAATGCATATATGTATATGTAAATACACTTGTAAATGTTGACAGCTAAAGCTTTTCTTTCAATTGGTAGAGTATCGCCTTGTAGATGTAATGATGAATTATACATGCTCCACGACCAGTTCCAAGTGTATTTCTGCTCCATAGGTATCTTTTTTTTTAAAGATTTTATTTATTTATTTCAGAGAGAGAAAGAGCACGAGTGGTGGGGGGGAAGGAGGGAGGGCGTGGGAGGCGAGGGACGGGGTGGCTAGGGAGGAGCAGAGGCAGAGGGACAACGGACAAGCAGACTCCCGGCTGAGCAGGGAGCCCAATGGGGGGCTCGATCCCGGGACCCTGAGATCATGACCCCAGCAGAAGGCAGACGCTTAACCAACTGCGCCACCCAGGTGCCCCAGGTTTCTTAATTTAGTAAGAATATTGTTTTTGCCAAGATAATTATATCCCACCTAAATTTGTATTTGTATCATCATCACAACAAAATAATTTTATCTTCAATATTGGACTTTTAAAGTGAATTTATAAATAAACATTTTAAAGTGAGATGTTTTACCTTTAACAAAATGAACTTCTGGGGCGCCTGGGTAGCTCAGTCGTTAAGCATCTGCAGTCGGCTCAAGTCATGATCCCGGGGTCCCGGGATGGGATCCTGGCATCGAGCCCCGCATCGGGCTCCCTGCTTGGCGGGAGGCCTGCTTCTCCCTCTGCCACTCCCCCTGCTTGTGTTCCCTCTCTTGCTATATGTCTCTGTGTCAAATAAATAAAAATCTTTACAAACAAAAACAAAATGAACTTCCAAAAGCTTGTCTTTGGTTTCATAAATTTGATGAAAAAATTAAGCCATTACTGAAATTAGCCAATTTTCTCTTGGAAATGTCTAATGTCACCGATATAAAACTGGCCTCATTTAACTGTGTGCAAAGATCTTCTCCTGTAAATGGAGCCAACCTGTTAACAGCTATTATTTCGCTCTTTATACATACACAGGGGAAAACATGGAATTGAAAATGAATGAAATTAATTTAGAGGACTTGTCATTTGATCTAATTGAAAAGCCATGCTTCGCAGAATGCCATGCAAATTCACCTTCTGTAGCTAATTTTTAAATAGATGTTGGTGTTTTCTAAGCAGATTTGGGTATTCTGGTTTTCACATAGTCAAGTGATACCACTATGACTTCTAGTTGGAAGGTAAATGTTGACAAACATTTTTGTGCAGGTTACACATTCACCATCTGTTTTCTTTCTTTCTTTTTTTTTTTTTTTTTGAGAACTAAAAAATCGCTAGTTATTTACAGAACATACACTTTCTTTGTCTCATTGCCACGGAAAATGCATTTCTGTATAGAGGGTCTATTTGCGAAATTAAAAAAAAAAAACACAACATTACCAAACAAAACATGTAAATGGCTGTAGATTTACACCTTAACATAAATAATAAAACTGTAGCAAGAGTGTTCTGTTTTCTCTTTGGGCTACAGAAGGGACTGCTCAGGCTCCATTTCCCACACGCATTTCACTTATAGTTAACCCATGGCAGCTCACATTTCCTACCGACCCTTTGAACTGGCAACTTTATGCATCTTTTTTTTAAGAATTATTTTTTAAAGATTTTATTTATTTATTTGAGGGAGAGAGCGAGAGAGAGCGCGCGCGCACATGAGTGGGGGGAGGGGCAGAGGGAGAGGAAGAAGCAGACTCCCCGCTGAGCAGGGAACCCAAAAGGGGGCTCGAACGTTATGCATCTTGACTGTGGCACGGGCCACACTAACTGACCAGCAGATGGATTAGCATCAAATACATCACCTGAGACCAGGGGTTAGCGATCTCTAACTGATGGGAGTCTGAGAGAACTTGGTTCTACAAGCAAGCGGCAGGCCGTCCTTGAAAAGGAGGTGTTTGTTATATTGCGTCTGGAAAGAATTGTCATTTTTTACATTTAACCACATGTTAAAGTGACAACTCTGCACACTGCCCACACGTCTCACACACTACCACATGAGGCATTTCTTTGCTTTGAAATCTATTTTACCTGGTATTTTTTAAGTAGCCTCCACACCCAGCATGGAACCCAACACAGGGTTTGAACTCACCACCCTGAGATCAAGACCTGAGCTGAGAGCAACTGTCAGCCGCTTAACCGACTGAGCCACCCAGGCGCTCCTGCCTGATATTTAATATTTCTACTCCTGCTTTGTTGTTGCTGTTAATATTTGCATGGCACGCCTTCTTCTGTCCTTTTACTTTCAACCCATTTATGTCATTGTATTTAAAGTGAGTTTCTTGTAGACAGCATATAGCTGGGTCATGGGTTTTGTAATCCACTCTGCCAGTCTCTGTTTTTTTAAATTGATGTACTGAGACTATTGACATTTAAAGTAATAATATGTTAGGGCTTCTACTTCCATTTTATTATTTGCTTCTGTTTATTGCCTATATTTTCTCATTCCTAGCCTTCCAGTAGATTACTTGAACATTTTTAAGTTTTTATCTTGATTTATTTAATTTAGAATTCCTTCAAAGAAAATGAAATACTTACTTATAAATCTAATGAAACATGTACAAAATAACAAAATGTAGATGAACGAAATCAAAGAAGAACTAAATAAAAGGAGTGACATACTGGGTTCATGGGTAGGAAGACTCAACATAGTGGGGCACCTGGGCAGCTCAGTGGGTTAAACGTCTGACTCTTGATCTCAGCTCAGGTTTTGATCTCAGGGTTGTGAGTTCAAGCCCCACGTTGGGGTCCATACTGGGAGTGGAGCCTACTCAAAAAAAAAAAAAAAAAAAGGCTCAACCTAGTAAAAATGGGAATTCCCCCGAAACTGATCTATAAATTAATGCAATATTTATCAAAGTTCCAGCAGGGATTTTCGTAGACCTCAAGAAGCATATTCTTTTTTTTTTTTTTAAGATTTTATTTATTTATTTCCAGAAAGAGAGTGAAAGAAAGAGAGAGAGCAAGAGTACAAGCAGAGGGAGCTCCAGGCCTAGAGAGAAGCAGGCTCCCCGCTGAGCGAGGAGCCTGACTCAGACTCGATCCCAGGACCCTGGGATCATGACCTGAGCCGAAGGCAGACGCTTAACGACTGAGCCACCCAGGTGTCCCATGAGAAACATATTCTAAGTTTATACGGATTGACACAGACCCTAGAATAACTAAAACAATCTTGGAAAGGAAGAATAAAGCGGGTAGAACCACTCTAGCCCATGCTAAAGCTTACTATATAGCTATAGTAGTCAAGACAGGGTAGTATTGGGTCATGGCTCATGGGTCAATGGAAAAGAATAGAGAAACCGGAACTAGACCAACACGAATATGTCCAACTGGTCTTTGAAGAAGGTTCAAAAGCAATTGGTAACGAACTGTCTAAATCTGCTTTTGATGCTTGACTGCTAACAGCTTTCAGGTATTCCCTATCCCTTTTCCTCTTCTGCCCTACCTACATCTGGGCATGCTGATAAGGAAGCCTGGGCACTTCCCTCCCTTCGCACCTCCAGGGAAGGTCAGAGTATGAAAACCTGCTCACACCTGGGCATTCTTACCCTAGCCCCAGCCCCTAATCATAATAAAATCCAAAGCCACTTGTCCTTCCCTTGACTCAAGCCATTTCAGACTGGCTTGTGTACGTGCCCTACTCTCCCCACAAAAAGTCCTATCCTGTGAACTCTTCATGCTGTCTTACTGCGTGTGTGTGGTGTCATCAGTCTCAACAACTCAACCAGTTTTGGGTGCGGAGGTGATCCCGCTCACCACAAAACAACTGTTGCTGTGAGCAGGATTGTGCAGCGTATCCTTACACTTTTATCAGAATCATTCAAATAAAAAAAATAGTGATCACATCGAACGTTGGCAACAATGCAGAGAAAACTGGGTCTCTCATACACTGGCTGGTAGGAATGTAAAATAGTACAGGCGTTCTGGAAAAGAGTGTGGTAGTTTCTTTAAAAAACCAAACATGTGCTTACTATACAACCTAGATATTACATTCTTGGGCATTTATCCCAGAGAAATGAAAACTTACGTCCACACAAAGACTCGTACTCAAATACCCATGGCATCTTTATTCATAATAGCCCGAAGCTGGAAACAACTCAGTGTTCATCAACTGATTAATGAATAAACAAAATGTGGTACATTTAAACTGTGGAATGGTATAAAAAGGAAAAAAACTACTCATACTGGCAAGTAATTTTAATGGTTCTCAAGGAAATTACGTGGGATGTTGGGGGGGGGAGGCAATTCCAAAAGGTTATATCCTGCATGATTCCATTTATATAACAGTTTTGAAATGACAAAATTATAGAGATGGAGATTAGTGATCGCCAGGGCTTGGGTGGGGGGATGAGGCGAAGGTACAGGGTAATACAAGGGATCCTTGGGATGAAGCTCCTCTGTATCTTAATTGTGGTGGTGGTCACAGTAGTCTACACATTGATAAAATTGCATAGAACCACACCCACACCCACACACCCACACACACAGAGGAATGTACATAATAAGGAAGGTCGATTGTATCAATGTCAGTTTCCTGGTTGTGACATTGTATTATAGTTATGCAAGATGTTACCACTGGGGGAAACTGAGTGAAGGATATAAAGGATCTCTCTGTATTCATTTCTTACAACTGGGGGGTGAATACACAGTTATCTCAAAATAAAAACTTTTTAAAAACAACTCTCCCAATGTCTAGGTTAAAAATAAAAACCAAACACATGTTCCAGTTTGGACAATAAGTTAAACGCTCACCCTCCTTATCTTCTCTAATACAAAAAGGTTCTAGAAATTGCTGTCGCTAGATCTACATGCTGCTGCTGACAGGGAGAAGTCGGGGGGAGGGGAGCACTCATGCTCATGGGGAGAAATTCTGAAGGTCAATGCCAATCTCAAGAGTGACTGGGGAGGTGCCCCGCTGAGAGCTGTCACATGAAGTCCTTGTTGCGTTTCTTGTTTCCTGAAGCGAAGCAGTAGAGACACCGATTGGGGAGGAGAAAGGGAGTCTTGCTATTCCGTTGTTTCTAACTAATGAGTTTTCTCGACATTCGGAAGTGGTGACACTTGGTGTTCTGGTCGTTCTCACTCTGTAGGCAGAAAAACACATTTATATGAAAAAACATGGTAGAAGTTGAAGAAGACTCAAGAAGGTTCAGAGACCCTGGGGAGAATGTAAACCAGAATTCTTCATTGTAATCTGACCCCATGATCCCAGGGAGAGCCTGGTCCTAGAGAAGACATTTACACTGGGATCACTGGGATTATCTGATCATTTTAGCCAGATCTAAATGATTCTGAGTCATGCCTTCCTATTTCTCCTTCCTCATCCATACATACAAACCTCATCTTGGGTTCCCATTTCTTCTATTCAAGTAAGACTATCTCTTCTTCATTGCTTTATAAACTTGGGACCTAGTATGCTGCAGCTTTATTACTGTTATTATTATAATGAGAAGGTCTATCCCTATTCTTTGCTTCTGCCCCAAAGACAGGTACCCATTACTGGGACAATTTTTGAAGAGAAATATTCTATCAGAACCAATAACCTCTCAAAGGCATGATAGTATCTTTGTCAGAAATCTTCTGGAAATCACTTTCTCCAAATGGCTCAGACCCCAAAGTCGTGCTGTTAGCTGAGAAGGTCTTTCTCCAAACTGCTTCCTATGCTCAGAATGATTCACATGGCACTGGCATTTGCAATCAGGATGTAAGCACACCTAATTCACTTAGACAACATGCCATGTTAGTCGACAGTTACAAGGAGAAAACTATAATTGTTTTGATGACAATAACTGAAGACAATTGTGCCGAGTTCTAGGATATTACATTCCTCTTGGTGAAGCATGAATAATCTATCACTTGTAAATTTTTAGAAACTGTGCTCTGTGCAACTTACAATTTTCCCCCGTACCTGCTCCTCCTCCTCCACTGTTGCCCAAGCCCTTTAATGGTGTTAGCTACTGTAACCTTCTGCCTTCCCCAGCACTGCTCGGTGTGAGCCTGAGAGACCTTCACCAGCTCCAGCTGTGCTGCCAGCTGGAGAGCGATGGGAATCTCTGCCACCAGGTGAGTCAGGAATGACTGGTACAGCCATCAATCTCGCATCCTGAGTGTTTTTAGCTGCAAAACTGAGCTTTCCCAGCACTTTTGGCTTTCACTCAACCCCCTTTGGACTGGGCACATCGGCTCTCTATCTGCCAGCATGGGGACAAGTCTCTAGACCCGGTGACTTTCTCCTCTTCTTGGTGATTTTCCCACCCCCACACAAACATCACGCACATCTCTCTCGCTCTCTCTCTCTCTCTCTCTCTCTCTCTCACACACACACACACACACACACACACCCCTTAGGTACAGCAAGGATCTTATACTGTTCTTTTTGGTTCCCTCTTCTTTGAACCAGGATTTCACACAAAAATTACTCTTAGTACCTGGTAATTAAATTTATTGACAAAAAGCCATCCTAAACAACATCTAGTGGAACAGAGAAAGGAGTAAATTGCTCTTGTAAAGCTGATTCTGCTTAAAAACCTGGAAGACCTATTGGGATGAGAGAAGTAAGAAACTAATTCATTGGAAAGCATTAAATTTATAATAAGGATACAAGCAAAACATGAGCACCACTGCTAACATAAAGCCACAAGATGATAATTCATGGGGCCATACTGATTAAATAAAATGTACCCCGGAGTTCAAACTGCTGGAATAAATTATTTTCCAAAGTGGATAAATAGGATTCTTCCCTCCCACATTTATTTTTCATGTGGAAAAAGCCACCTTGAGTCAGAAAGTTTGGACAAAGAAAGTGACCTCCTTACTCCACTCCTCCCCGAAAATAGGTATTAATCTGAAGCTGACTAAAGCAGGAAGCTCTAGAAAGCAGCAGATGTCATGATGAGTATCCCATTCAGCTTACTTCCCAGCTGGAAGTTTATGCAGTTCAAACATCCAGGTTTCCAAATGGCCGGGAAAGGCAGACTCTGAAAGGTGAAGATTCCTTGTCTTCATTGAGAGTAGGCAACTCATAGGGCAGGCAGAACCTGATCAATACCTCCTCAATCTAGAAAATTCCTACCATAGTCTTTAGCTCTGCTACTGAAGTATAAAATTCTGCCTCAATTCAGAACCCTATAACTTACCAAAAACCAACTGCCTGGCAAAGCAGACAAAGCTTCTGTTGGAGTCCTAATTTACATTGCTCAACATCCAGCCAAAGGGCTCCTGGAGAGCCTATGAATGCTTTTGCCTTTAGGGGATTTCTTAACATTATAAGCAAAAATTTGAGTTCATGTGCTTTTTTTCTGAGAAGAGGGTCCAAAAATTCCAGCAGATTCTCAAAGGAGACCCTGACCCTCAAAAAGGTCAAGACCATTAGACTAGCTGTAAAGAGACTCCATGACTCCTCCGTTATCATAATTTCAAGGGGAAATGATCCATGAACTTGAATTTAAACCTGAGCACGATCTAAATTCACAGCTCCAGCTCCGGGGGGAATTTACATGCTGTCTATACACCTAGATCCATGAGGATGACTTTTCTGGACTCCATTATTCTTTGTTCCAAGGAGACAAAGTGAAAAGGACACTTGCAAGACCTGGCTTGTACCAAATAGGTTCCCAGCACCCACCACCACCACCACTGTGACCTTCCAATTTCTCCGAACTTTCTGACTCCAGTGCCATTGAGAGAAATGGAGTGAGCAAATAAAGGGAAAAGAAAGGGGTTGCCTGTGAGGGTTTGGAGGAAGGGATAAACCTGAAAGAAAAATCTGGCTGAGAAGAAAAGCATGAAGAGAGCGAAACAAAATGAACAAGAAAAGAAAGGAAGAAGCTTGGAGAAGAGAAAAAATATGGACTGGAGGACAGAAACCAACGTGAGGAATGAAAAGTACAAAGCGCTAAGTGTCATTAACAAGTATGACTATCCCCGAACAAGAGTCTATGTTATAGATAATGTGATGGACTCCAGGTCTCTTGGTAATAGCCAAGTTGAACAAGCCTACACAGCGCGCCAGAGAAAGTATGGCACAGGACCTTTTGTGTGGCCCATGGCCCACTTGTAGAGGAGAAAGAGGAGCAAGGGGAGGGGGGGATGCTGGCAGGAACCCTGTAATCCAGCTGAAAATTGTCCCAGTGACAGTTCCATGGATCCTTTCTAGGCCATTGGCTAGAACACAAGAGGCCTGTGAGGACTCAGTCAAAGATACTCCACTGCCTGAGCTGCTGTCCAGAAACCCCCACTCTTATCTGCTCCCCTGGGTCATGGGGGCCCCTAATAATAGCAGCCCACGCCCTGCACCTCCTCCACCAAAGCAGGAAGGGCAACTGTATCAGGGTCCTATGGGGAGAATAGATACAGTCAGGACAAGGAACAGTCTTGCAAACGTGCAATAATTCATGCTTGCCCATGTGGTCGCCCCAATAAGCCCATGGCTGCGTGGGCCACTGTGGATTAATGTGGGGGGGCATTTTCCTGTTGATCTGGGGCTCACCTGCTTTCATACGTATCCTATGTCTACAGTGTGAACAGCACCCCTTTAAACGTGATGCCTTGTTCAGTGCACAACCTGAATGCCCATAAATGGATGTTTCAGCAGTAACCATTAGTAGGCACTTTACTAGTAGGCACTTTACTGGTAGGCACAAACACCAGGCACTGTAACACAAGATCCATAATCCTCAACAGCCTGCGACAGCCACTGTTTGTTAGGTTAAGAAGCTGGACTGAGGGGGCGCCTGGGTGGTGCAAGTCAGTTAAGCATCCGACTCTTGATTTTGGCTCAAGTTATGATCTCAGGGTTGTGAGATCGAGCCCCATGTTGGGCTCTGCGCTGGGCAGTGGAGCCTGCTTGAGATTCTCTCTCTCCCTCTCCCTCTCTCCTCTTTAAAAAGAGAGAGAGAGAGAGAAGCTGGGTTAAGGACACATAGCTAAGAAGGGATGGAGTCAGGATTCAATCCTAAACAGGGCAGATGCTGAGGCCCTAGCTCCTCTCCTCCCCTCTACACTGTGCTGCCCTCCTCTCTAGGGGAGACTGCCCTACAGAGAGGAGCACCCCATTCACTCCAGTATTGCAAGAGCCTCGGGGTTGAGGCTCCTTTTGTGCGTGTTTTAGAATAAGAGCTTATTAGGGCTCAAAGAAGATGATCAAGTTCCCAAGCTGTGTTTCCACCATTTCAGATGGGCTTAAGAAGAGGGAAATGTGGACTTTGTGCATGGAATATACAAATAATCTTATTTATACGAAGAAAATGATTTATCCTGTTGATTTAACCTTTACCTTTGAAGCTGATAGAGGCCAAGTCCGTGAATCACTGCATCAGCCTGCCCCGAAGGCCTGCCTAGTCCCTTGAAAGCTTTGGGGGCTGGGGGCTACAGGGTCTCCCCACCTTCTTTCTGCACTAAAACGGCTGCCGGCCTTGGCCAGTGGCTCCAGCTTTGCCTGTACCAGGCAAGTTCACGGAGTCAGCTCCGTGGTTTCAAAACTTTGTGGTTCAAGGGCTCCATCTTGAGGCATGTTCTATTTCTCTCCGTTTCCTCTGAGTTTGGGAAGAAATGTGAAGCATGATCAGGAGTTTGTCTGCATAGCACAGCGACTTGTATTTGCTATATGTTTTTGTCAGTCTTCATAACAGACATTCAAGCTATAGAACAACGACATGGTCTTGAGCCGACACGATGAAGGCCTTTTTACAAGTGATAGCTCCTTCTACAAAGATATTTATCGTTCAACAACAGGAAAAGGCATGTGTTATTCGTTTGTTTGGGTTTACAATAGGCTGTTTTCTGGAGGAGTTGGGAACAGTTCACAGAAGCCACCCCGTTAAGAAAATGCAGATGAAATTGACAAACAGCCCTGAGAGCTGAGCCTCCATTCAAAATCCTCTGAGACCCTTCGTGGGATCCTACTTCCAAGGGATCAAGCAGAAAGGCAAGCCATGATTCAGCCTCCCAGACATAGATTGGCAGGCTTCAGGGCAGCAAGCCCCTGGACCAACGAAGTGCCCCCACTGGGCCCCCAGACCTCCAAATCCACTAACAAAGCCCTTGTCCTCCCAGCCAAGTGCTCTCTGTGTCTCCAACTCAAGGCAGGACAAGTGCAAAGCCAATATCAGAAAGTTTTCCACCTGAGAAATGTTCTGGGCCTTTCCAGGGGTTTCGGCAGACCCCTGAACATACCCAGCCTCTTCATTTTCCACGTTTTCTTCCATATTGTTACCTCTGTGTGAATCATCGCCACCCCCCTCCTTCCACTGCTATCAGCTTTACAGTTTGCTTGGTGAATTCCCACCCAATCTTTCAAGGCCTATGGTTCAAGAAACTTCCCACTCACCCACTCAGCCTCTGCAGGGATAACAACAGGCTTCTCCTTGTGTCTTTTCAGGGGATGATGACCAACCTTTCATTGGTACTTTCTTTTCTTTCTTTCTTTCTTTCTTTCTTTCTTTCTTTCTTTCTTTATTTTGGAGTTAGAACCATTGATACTTTCATGACATTGCATCATAGGATAACTTCTTTCTTTTTTTTTTTTAAAGATTTTATTTATTTATTTATTTATTTGACACACACACACAGAGAGAGAGAGAGAACGTGCACAAGCAGGGGGAGCGGGAGAGGGAGAAGCAGGCTCTCCACTAAGCAGGGAGCCCGATGTGGGGCTCGATCCCAGGACCCTGGGATCATGACCTGAGCCAAAGGCAGACGCTTAACCAACTGAGCCACCCAGGCATCCCCAAGTCCTGAATTCTTAACCATGCAGACTGTGTTCTTCATTTTAACAGCTGGCCCTGCTATCTATCCAGGGGTCCAAATGTAATGTAGTTTTCCCTCACTAGGGTGTGGGCACCTTCAGGAAACATCTTATTTATTTCAGTGTCCCCAGGGACTGTCTCAGTGTTCCGCAGACAATGGACACATAATATATGTTGGAAGACACATTGTCTTAAAAAGAGGGGAAATATTATTAGCACAGTCACTAAATGATGTAGATGATTAAAACATCTAGTATGGGACCGGAAAGAAAACAGAAATATGGGGGGGGAGATCAAAATTTAAAAAACAAAACAAACGAACAGACAAAACAAAACAGAAACAGACTCATAGATACAGAGAAGAATCCGATGCTTGCCAGAGGGGAGTAGGTGAGGGGGGAGGGAATAGTAAAATAGGTAAAGGGGGTTAAATAGCACAAATTTCCAGTTGTAAAATAAATAAGACACAGGAATGCAATGTACAACATAAGAGATATGATTAATAATATGTAACAACCTTATATGGTGACAGATGGTAGCTAGATTTATCGTGGTGATCACAATATATATAAATGTTGAATCACTATGTTATACAACTGAAACTAATATAATGTTGTATGTCGACTACACTTCAATTAAATAGAGAAAGGAAGAAAGGGATTAAGGAAAGAAGGAAGGAAGGAAAGAAAGAAGGAAGGAAGGAAGAAAAGAATGAAGGAACGAACTGGGTTTCCTTAAGAATCAACTTTTTCTTTCTCCTACCCCTTCCCAAACTCCAAATAGCTGTCCTACAGAAAGATAACCACTTCACAAAGAAGACTGATTCTGAACTTCTGTAGCCACATTTTTTTTCAAACAGGGTGGGAAACAAGATAAAGACAGGAATGAGGGAATTCCCTCCCAACCTTAGTGCCTACTCAACACCTCCATCTGGATGTCTTCTAGCCCCTTAACTGCAAGGTAGGTGTCCAATAGGAAACTCATGTCTTAACTAGAGGAGGTCAAACTATGGCTCTCAAGCCAAATCTGTTTTTGTAAATAAAGTTTTATGTGAATACAGCCATGCCCAACTGTTTATATATTGTCTATGACTGCTCTCACGCTACTACAGCAGCGCTAAGTAGCTGCAAACAGAGTCAGTTTCGCCCACAAGGCCAAAATTATTTGCTATCTGGCCCTTCATAGAAAGTTTGCCAAGTCCTGGTTTATTTATTTATTTGTGTGTGTGTGTGTGAGACAGAGAGAGAGAGAGAGAGAGAGAGGACAAGCAGGGGGAGTGGTGGGCAGAAGGAGAAGCAGGCTTCCCGTGGAGCAGGGAGCCCAATGTGGGCCTCGATCCCAGGACCCTGGGATCATGACCTGAGCCGAAGGCAGACGCTAAACCGGCTGAGCCACCCAGGCGTC
This sequence comes from Phoca vitulina, assembly GCF_004348235.1. Classification (NCBI taxonomy): domain Eukaryota; kingdom Metazoa; phylum Chordata; class Mammalia; order Carnivora; family Phocidae; genus Phoca; species Phoca vitulina. Next base: position 17,510,045 of record NW_022589738.1, on the reverse strand, counting down.
CCCAAGTCCTGGATTCTTAACCATGCAGACTGTGTTCTTCATTTTAACAGCTGGCCCTGCTATCTATCCAGGGGTCCAAATGTAATCCTTCTCTTTCACACTTACCCACAGAGCCAATCAGTTGCCAATTGAAACACTGCTGTTTCAGCCTTCCAAATTTCTAGAAACTTCCAAACTTCCAAAGTTCTAGAACTTTCTTTCCCCCATCTGCATTCACTACACTGGTCCACAGCAGCATCTTCTTTCACCTGGACTATTGCACAATGTCCTACCTGCTCTCCCCACCACCAGTCCAGAGTGACCTTTCTAAACCAGAAGTCTGATTGTTACTTCCCAAAGTATGTCCCCTTGATAACCTCCCATTGTCTTCAGGATAAGATCTAAAATCCTCAACTTGGCCTACAAAGCCCTTTGTGACGTTGCCCAGCCTTGATCCCCAGCTCCACCTTCAGCAACACCCCCTGTGCCTGCCCACAGCCATTGATTTGTCACGGCATTTCCTCTCTTCCCCCTTCGAGCCACAATGTGTCTGCTATTCTTTGGTCTGGATTCATCTCTTCCCTCTTCTGCACCCTTGGGTTTCTGCTTCTAACTCCTACTCATCCTTAAATGTTACTTCCTCCAGGAAGCCTTCCCTGACTGCCACAGATTACACCTCCCACCTATACCTTCCCATACTACCTTATTTATAATAAATATGTAATAACATATTTTATATTATATCTTATATTTATAAACAGTATAAGTGTAAATAATGAATATGTCATATATGATATAAATTTTATATATATGTGTGTGTGTATACATATATTGTAATTTATTACAAATTTTAGTTACCTGACTCTCCTGCTAGTTTTGTAAGTGCAGACATTCTTTATTCTATTTCCTGTCTTATCCACAGTGAACAATACATGATAGGTATTCCATTCTACAGAGAATGGAGCTTTCCTACCCGATATCTCCCTCGACTGCCAGACACCTGCTACCTCCCCTTCGATAATAACGTCTATAGCTGGGGTAGCCTCAACAAAGTCATTACCATTACTGTGTATTCTTTTTGTCAATCCATTCCCCACTCTTCCCTTGCTGTGCTCTGTATCATGGTGGTTTGAACCATGCAAATCACATATCCCAGGCTTCTGGTTAGGTTCAACCAGTAGGAGGCCCCAGCAAAAGACTAGAGAAAAGAAGAAGAGCAGAGCAATGTTTTTCTCCCTTGCTCATTTTCATCTCTCTCTCCCTTCCTCCTCCCCTCCTTCTCTCTGCTTCCAGGGGCATCTCCAGCAGTGGCTGTGTCCCTTCAAGGTCCCAGATGTTGGGGAGGGGGCAGCCCCTACCATGATTTCAGACCCTCGAGGTGATCCTGGCTCCTGGGCTCTACTCACACTGTCTTTTCCATTGTCCCTTCAGCCTTAGAGATGCTTCTCCAATTTGCTCTTTTGGCTCTTCTAACACCTTTGTAATTTAAACCCCACTATTAGATTATTTAATTAAACTCTCTGGTATAGTTTCTTTTTTACTGACTAGTCTCTGACTGACATAGTTACTGAAGCTGTATTCTTACATTTAGAATTCTACCTGACATTCATATATATTGACGAACATCTATATTAATCACACAATTTGGGGATAAATCTCATTGAGCAGAGACCTATGTTAAAGGACATGCTGAAGAAGGATTGTAAAATCCTAGATTTATGGAGAGGAGAAAGGACCTCGAACAAAAGAATACTGCCTTGTGACAAAAAGTTTGAACACCAAAGTTTGTTGCAACTGACAGGCTCTAATCTACAAAGTGGAAATGCAGAAAGGGGACCTGGGGTGAAAGTGGGAGGGAGAGAATTGTACTGAGAAAGATTTTTCTGGAAATGTCAAATTCCTAAACCAATGACTTCAAGCTGAGGGGTAATTTTCAGCTTGGCACTATGAAGCCAGACCCAGGCAGAAGTGAAAATACCATCAACTAAACAGCAATTCTCAGCAGACTGCAGGAAACTGTTCCTACAGAGAATAATGCAGAAATAATAACCTGCCCCCTAGAACAGTGGGGAAACCATTCATAAGAGCCTGGAACAAAACAGAGCATGAGAATCAGCTGAAACTTTGAAAACCAGAAAGGAAAATGTCAATGGATAACAAATTAAAGAACAAGAAGAAATTCATGCAGTTAGAGCTAGAAAATCAGCTTATTGGCATTTTGATTTTGAAAATATTGTTTTTTAAAATTGTGTTCATTTGGGTCCCGGTGATGTGTGATTTTTAATAATTCCATTTAAAGTTGGCTGAAGTTTTCCATTTTCACTATATGGAAAAATTATCTGAAAAGAAAGTTAAGCATTTTTAAGACCATAGGCCATTCATTAAACCAGTCAATCAATCAGTCAATCAATATTTTAATTTTTTCTAAGACCAAGGACATAAGAAAATACTTATGATTCATTCATACATTTACATAAGTAGAGCCGGAGACAAGGACTAGAAGGCAGCTAGCTTATTTAGGAATGATTCCTAGAATCATTCTAGGAATGTGGGAGTGGGGAGGGTGAGAGGAAGAAACAGGAAAAGCCAACAAGAGTACATTATTGAGCTGATTATCTCTGTGGGCAACTGAGGCTCAATACCATTGGGGATCCTCTTGAAATCCATTTAGAACAGTGTATTAGAATTATCCTTCTGAAGGACAGAAGTCGAAGTATTTACCTACCAACTCCCATCCCCATTGGTCAACAATCTCATGGGAGTTCACTCCACTGTGCCTCTGGATGGAATGAGCAACTTTCTGTGGCTTCAGAGAAAGCCCTCATGCAGAGCAGCAGACTAGCATGGATAGGTACTGTCCACCACAGTCAAAATCCAGTGGGCCAAGGAGATGTGACACAGGGCAGAAAACAGTATGACCCTTGCACCACCCAGATGTGCTTCAGCCCAAACCAGGTGCACTCTGTCACTAATTCTTCAAGGTGGCGGCTGGGCAGCTGTAGTCTCTCATAAAAGACTGAAGACAGAAGGGTTGGTAACTACAGTCCTTGATGGTGCCACTAGACCCAAGGCTGTAATTGAAATTCATTATCTCAATTCTTTGCCATGTATTCCAGATTTCCTTCACTTTCAGTCTAAGGTCAACCCATCTAGATTGCTTACCAATGAAAGTAAATACACATTTTTTAATTGCATAATTTGGATGTTCCATTAACTCAGATTGACCTCTCCAATCAAACCCCGAGTAGTGATGATTTGCTGGAGGGTCTCTTACACTTATGGAGTGTAGGCAAAATGGAAAAATCAGCACACGATACCCGGAATTTAGATAGGGCATATTGGAAAAAGCCAAGTCCAATTCTGGGATATCATACCCTCTGTCTCAAATAAAATGAGACACCAGAATGATAATATATGATATAACTATTACAATAAGTTTGACATTAAATATCAAATTATCCTAATTCACATAAAAAAATGAGCCTCAGCAGACCCCAGTTACCAAGAACAAAATTAAAGATAAAGCCACCAGGATTGGAGTTATTTGAACAAATCCCCTACTCCTGATGACCAATTTGGGTTATTTTTTCTTCTCAGATCAAAAACATCTCTTTCTGGGTTAACACTCTCTAGATTGTAATTTTTAAATGGCAGTTAACAGGACCCAGAGAGTTACTGTATGATCTCCAAATTAAATGGTAAGCCTGTTTGAACAAGATTAAAAATGTGAGAAAATCCAAATACGCCATCCACGCCAAGTACATCACTTGTTTAGGCAGAAACGGTTCAAACCCAAGCACTGTATAATTGCATCCACCACACTTGCCTGAGCTGCATTTACACTCCAATGTCCTGCTTTTGGGCCCGAGAATCCAGCCAGGTCTTAAGTCAGACATTTATGATATTGATGGGCACTACTGGTTTCTGTTCTGGCTGCCCCATGGAATCATCCAAGCAAATTCTGCTTCCTGAGTGAAACTTACCACTAAGAAGGAAGCTCAGTGCTGGTGATTTGTCACCAATATATTTCCCATCAGGAATAACTCCAATCACTTGCCAGCTTATAATTCAGAATCATGGGAATAAATCATTCAGAGCTTGATCACTCCAGGTAATAAATCTGACTGTTCAGACCCCTGTGCTTACAAGTACATAGCCTATTTACTTCCTCATTTCCTTTGTCATGTCTTACTACATAAATATACTGTTCAGGCACCAGATTCACAAGAATTGATGTGGAATATGGTCTGGAAACGCAATAGAATATTTGACATGAAGTTATATGGTTGTAGTAGCAGTAGTTTAAGCCTTTAAAGATCTTTAGAAACATCTATCAAAATTATGCTATACCTTCCCACTGAACTATAAGACTGTGTTAATAAATATTATAAGCTATTTAAATCTATGCCATTTAAAAAGAGTGACAAGTTATTTCATATAGAGTTACTCACTTCAACTAAAAATCTTCAATAAAAATAACATTTCCACCCAGTCTACTTACCTTAGATAGAATTCTTTCAAATAAAGGTGTTAACTCAGGGGCGCCTGGGTGACTCAGTTGGTGGAGCATCTGACTCTAGATCTCAGGTCTTGATCTCAAGATTGTGAGTTCAAACCCCGCATTGGGCATGAAGCCTACTTAAAAAAAAAAGAGCTAACTAAATAATATCCATCACTCAACATTACAGTTCAGTGGAGAAAGGATGGTCTTTTTAACTAATTATACTGAAGCAATTGGATAGCCATATGAAAAAAAATGCATTTGACTCTTAAATCACCCTTTATTTTAAAAAATTCAGATAGACTGCAAATCTAAATGTGAAAGGTAAAACAATAAGTCTCTCCAGAGGAAAACACAGGAGAACATCTTGGAATTGGCAAAAAATTTCTTAAAGAGGGTATAAAAAGCACTATCCCTGAATAAAAAAAGTAAATAGCATTATATCAAAATTAAGAACTTCTATTTATCAAGAGACCATAAAGAGAGTGAAAGGGCAATCAACAGAGTGAGAGAAGTTATTCATGATACATGAATCCAGGAAGGACTCATATTCTGAATAAAGAACTCCTAACAATCAATAAGAAAAACACAGACAACTTAATAGAAAATTAGGCAAAATACTCAAAAATACTTTATTACAGAGGCTATCCAAGTGAGAAAAAAAAGTGGGGGGAGAAGAAAAGATGCTCAACCTTACTATTATCTGGGAAATGCAAATTAATAGCACAATGAGCATGCTTCTGATTCCAGCCAAGATGGTGTAAGTCCGCTAAAGCATCTCCTACTGATTACAACTAAAAATGCTGGGCAAAATACTGAGGACTAAAAAGTAAACAAAAGCAGGAGGAAAAAAAAATCAAACTTGCAGAAGTGATTCATATGGGGGTAAATTTCTCGTTTTTTTCTCTTTCTTTACTCTTACAGAATTGCTCTCAGAACAGACCCCAGTCATGGAGCTGTGAAGAGGCACCAATGTGAACAGCTAAAACTGAGATAGAAGGTCCATCTTTCTGGCCAGAGGAACCGAAAAAAGGAGTCCATTTGGTCCAAAGAGGGGAAAAAGCCCTTTTTGGTCTCTTTTCTCTTCCACCTTTGCCCCAAGGGTGGGTGCCAGTTACAGATCTGCACTCTGGTGGCAGGATGGGTTGCTAAAACTCTCAGATAAACCCCAATTTTCTGGCCAGAGTAACCGGGAAAGGGACCCCTGAGAGGCAGAAACGGTGGGGGAGAACCAGAGAGAAGAGAACTGGAGAAAAGACCCCCTAATTCTCTATATGAATCCACACAAGTCCTGGGCTCACCCCTGCATTTTGCATACATAAGAGAGACCCAAAGAAACAGAGTAGATGCTTTGAGAAGTGAAGTCAATCCACTGCCAAGTCTCAACCTAACCCCAAGTGGCACATATGAGGGACAAACCACAAGAAGCATATATGGTGGGATAAAACTTGCAGTCTGAATCTGAGTTAATTTTATGCCATAAAAAATAAATCAACTTTCTGCAGAGAATTATAAGTATGCTCAGTGAAATGAAGGTAAACATATATGCTCTGAATGGCAAGATGGAGGTTCTTAGCAAAGAAATAGAAACTGCAAAAAAAAAAAAAAAATCAAATTTAAATTTTAAAACTGAAAATAAAAGAGCTGAGGTTTTTAAATTCCTGGATGGACTAAACAGCAAAATGGAGATGACAGAGGAAATAGCCAACTTGAAGATAGATCAAAAAATATTATCCAATATGAAGAACAGAGAGAAAGAAGATTTTTAAAAAATGAAGAAAGCCTCAGGGTCTATGGAACAATATCAAAAGATCTAACAGCTGTATCATTGGAGTGCCGGAAGGAGAGGTGAAGGAGGCTGGTGAAGAAAAAAATACATGTTAAAAAAAATAACAGCATACAACTTCCCAAATATGGTTTTTACAATTTCTTAATTATACAAATAATCTTACAAATTCAAGAAGCTCTGTAAATGCCAAACAGAAGAAACCAAAGAAAACTACACCCAGACACATAGTCAAACTGCTGCAACCAAAGATGAGGGAAAAACGTTGAAAGCAGCTACAGAAAAACAACATGTTACATACAGGATAACAACGACTCAAATGACTTAACAGATTTCATATCAGAAAACAGGTAAGACAGTGGAATGACAGCTCTGAAGTGCTAAAAGAAAAGAACTGACAACTCCAAATTCTATATCCAGGAATATCATTCAGGAATGAAGGCTGAATGAATACATTCTTACAGGAAGGAATTTAGAAAGGAGTTTAGAAAACTAAAAAGGATTCATCACTAGCAGACTTCTTCTAAAATAAAAACTAAAGGCAGGGCGCCTGGGTGGCTCCTTCAGTTAAGCAGCAGACTCTTGATTTTGGCTCAGGTCATGATCTCAGTGTCTTGGGATTAAGCCTCACATGGGGCTCTGCGCTGAGCGTGGAGCCTGCTTGAGATTCTCTCTCTCCCTCTCCCTCTGCGCCTCTCCCTTCCTCCCTCCCCCCTCCCTGCCTTGCCATTTTGTATGTGTGCTCTCTCTTAAAAAAAATCTTTATAAAAAATAAAGTAAAAAATAAAATAAATTCTAAAGGCAGTTCCTCAGTCTGAACAGAAATGATACTAGGAGAAAATGGAACTTCATGAATGAAGATGGAGTAGCAAAATTGGTAAATACCTGCGTAAATATAATAGATTATTTTTCTCCTCTTAAGTGCTTTGTAAAGCTATGACTGCTAAAAGCAGAAATTATAATGTCCGTGAGTGTCAAGTGTATGTAGATGGAATACATATGACAACAAAAGCATAAAGGTCAAGGGGAAAGTAAAGGGACATATGTGGTTGTAAGGCTTCTACATTTTAGTTGAAGTGGTAAAATATTGGGAAATTAAACAAACAAACAAAACTTCTAAAAAGCTTACTGGTCAAATGAGAAGTCACAAGGAAATTTAAAAATATTTTGTATTAAGTGAAATGAAAACATAACCTGTCAAACTCACGGGATACAGCTTAGATGGAAATTTAGAGTATGAATTGCTTATATTAAAAAAGGAGAAAGGATGGGGCACCTGGGAGGCTCAGTTGATTAAGTGTCTGCCTTCGGCTCAGGTCTTGATCCTGGGATCGAGCCCCGCATCAGGCTCCCTGCTCAGCAGGGAGTCTGCTTCTCCCTCTCCTGCTCCCCCTGTGTGTGACATCTCTCTCTGTCTGTCAAATAAATAAGTAAGATCTTTAAAAAAAAAGGAGAAAGTTCTCAAATAATCGACTCCAATCAAATGGCTAGGAAATATGAGGGTCCTGTAAATAAAGGGAGAGAAAGAAGTGGATGTTGGAGAGGCAATGAATATCTGCAGGTTTGAACGGTTCACTATATCCCTAAACGTAGCAATCTTGGTCATTCTTTTTTTTTTTTTTTAATTTTAAAGGTTAAAAAAACCCACAAACACTCAAGCATGAAAAATAAATTACTAACTAAGGAACGAAAAGCAAGCTGAGTGTAGAGTTCTTTTTCTGCAGTACAAAATGCAGGAAGACAACAGCTCAATACCTAATAAATTTAAGGGAAAAGGAACACAACCCACTTATTTCATATCATGCATAGTTGTCATATATGTATGTGTAGACAACTGAAAATCAACTTACATATTCAAAGGCTCAAAAAATACATTCATTATATATGCACATATATATACATATATATTTTGAAAAACTTACTTGAAAATTAACTCCATCAATTGGGAGATTTAAAAGAAAATTGAGAGATAAAGAAAATAAACAGCTCAAAAGTAGGTAAATTCTATTACAAAAGGACTAGCAGGGAACATCAAATCTATTAAACCAAAAATTAATGTAAATGATTCTTGTGAATTTGGTTGTGAAACTGCCTGTAATTGTCAAGAACCTTTCTTAAAAGAAAAGAGATATAATATAAAAACACTACTTGAATAGTAATAATACAGGTAGAAGACTCCAGACCTGGAATTAATTGGATCAAAGATGAAGAAAGGAAATGCCTTTTTAAAGAGTTTCTTGTCTTTAAATAGAGAGGATTGTTTAAAATGGCATTCTTTCTTGACTCAATTAGAGAAATATAGATTTTCCAAATCTTTTGAAAAAATTAAGGTAAAAAAGAAATTAAAATACCACCTACTGTTTTTCATCTGATCTGAGGTAGGAAACATCTTCTTTTATGTGCCACCAAGATAGAAAAAAGGCTGCCAATTAAACTAGTGTATCATCAATTATAAGATGAATTTTAATTCTAGAAGTATTAGAATGTAAAAAATATGTATCTTAGAATTTATAAAATATATTGTTTGCCAAACTCCTGTAGAGAATAAAGCAAGGAAACAGGTTTATATAACAACAGAAAAATGAATAAAATAAAATAAAATAAAATAAAATAACCATAAGAAAAAAATAAAGAGCAAACTCAGTAGGTATAACAACAAATATTTATGATTTAAGCACTTTATTAAAAAAAACAAAGACTCTCCCTCTGCCTGCATCTCCCCCTGCCTGTGCTCTCTCTCTGTCAAATAAATAAATAAAATCTTTAAAAACAAAAAACAAAACAACAAAGACTCATACTGGAATAAAATATGTGGCGGTTTATTTTTTTAAGATTTATTTATTTATTTGAGAGGAAGAGAAAGCGAGAGAGATCACAAAGGAAGAGGGTGAAGCAAACTGGCCACTGAGCAGAGAGCTCAATGCGGCGCTTGATCCAAGACCCCGGGATCATGACCTGAGCCGAAGGCAGATGCCTAACTGACTGAGCCACCCAGGTGTCCCTCATATGCTGCTTATAAGAGACAAGCCTAAAACAAAAATTATAAAAAGTTTAAAACTTAAAAAAAAAAGCAAAGAAATCAACCAGGTGAAGCCAAAAAAAAATTAAGTAGGATAAATATGTGATTTAAGATGAAGGTATAGTAGTCATAAATATTTATGTTAAATAACATTATATTTAAAAGTACAAAACAAAAACTCTTAAAAAATACAAGGATAAAATGACAAGATAAAATAATACTGGGAGACTTTAGCCAACCTTTCTTATATTTAGACCCAAAAAAATCCTGAGGATGTAGAGCATCTGTATATATAAGGAATGATTAATTTAATAGGTGTATACTACATAAACTGCAAAAGAAAATACACCTTTACCAATGTCCATGGAAATATTTAAAAATTGATTATATATTAAACCATGACATAAGCCTCAATAAATTTTAAAAAGTAGAGATTGTGTAGGTTACATTCCTAACCTCAACACAATAAAGTTTAAAAGGAATGACATTTAAAACAAACAAACAAAAATTCTTAACTTCTTAGAAATATGAAACTACTCTCCTCAATAATTCTTGGGAATTATTGGAAATGGGAAATCAAACATTATTTATCAACTGCTTAGAAAATAATGAGAGCTAGTCAAATAAATCAGAAGAAGCTAAACAAGCAAAATCAAGCAAAGAACATGGGCAAGCAATTTACTGAAGCTAATATTAGAGGCTAATACTGCGGAAAACAGTATGGAGTTTCCTCAAAACATTAAAAATAGAACTACCGTATGATCCAGTAATTCCACTACTGGGTATTTACCCAAAGAATATGAGAAGACTAATTCAAAAATACATGCACCCTTATGTTTATTGCAGCATTATTTACAATAGCCAAATTATGGAAGCAACCCAAGTATCCGTCAGTAGATAAACGGAAAGAGAAGACATGGTATATATATATATTGCATTATATATATATATATGTATATATATTTTTTATATCTATATCTAAATTTTATATCTATAATATAATATTATAGACATTTTATATTTTATAATATATCTATTTTATATCTATAATATAATATACTATATATTTATATTATATATAATGGAATATTATTCAGCCATAAAAAGAATGAAATCTTGCCATTTGCAACAACATGGATGGATCTAAAGAATATAATCCTAAGCAAAATAAGCCAATCAGAGAAAGACAAATACCATATGACTTTACTCATATGTGGAATTTAAGAAACAAAACAAATGAGCAAAAGGAACCAAAAAAAAAAGGGGGGGCTGGAGAGGCAAACCAAGAAACAGACTCAATTATAGAGAACAAACTGATGGTTACCAGAGGTGGGTGGGGGATGGATGAAATAGGTGATGGGGATTAAGGAGGGCACTTCTTGTGATGAGCACTGGGTGATGTATGGAACTGTTGAATCACTATATTGTACACCAGAAACTAATATAATACTGTATGTTAACTACACTGGAATTAAAATAAAATTAAAAAGATAAAATAAAAAATAAGAAAGCCTCTACAACCAATTGAAAAAAATATTAGTGGCTAATAAATGAAATTACCCTAATCTCACTAATAATGAAAGAAGTGTACATCCATGTAAAATAATAATATATGTCTTTACATATCAATTTTGCAAAAATTAGAAAAGCAGGATCCCCTTTGGTGCTGGACAGGATATTGGAAATCATAGCCCTGGAGGTAATGTGAACTGGTAAAATATCATGAGGGGGCAATTGGCAATTAATATACATCTATGACATATTAAAATGGAAATCAATTTACAGAACCATATGTATAATATGATACTTATGTGTAAATCACATATGTTTGTATATATGTCTAATGTGTGTAAATATAAATGCACACATACACATACATTTGTAAATGCATAGAAATGGATCGGGAAGGATATATACCCAATCATTAACAGTGTTTATCTCTGGATGAGGAAAGGGGTATTACAGAAGAAATAGAAAAAAAGTGAATGTCACTTTTCTCTTCCATATATGTGCATGTGTTTGCATTTTTATAATGAACATATTGTCATTTAGGGAAAAAATTAAATTATTACAATCAATACGCAAGTCAAAAAAAAATTTACAGGCTGATTCCAACATTCAGAGACACACTTAGAGCTTTAATTGTCTTATTGTTAAGCAAAAACAGGATAAAAATGAACTGAACTAAAATTTAACACAAGTAGTCTCAAACATCATAAGCAAATAAGAAATCAAGTTATCCAAGAGAAAAAAATTAAGATTAAAAAAACAGAAATGAGAATTAGAATGAAGAAAACAGAATTGCTAAGTAAATCAAAGATAATCCAATTAGGTAGACAAACTTCTTGCTGGTTTTATCAGGGGAAAAGAAAACTGCAAATGCAAAAACATACTATTAAATAAGGATGAAAATATAAAAACCGACATACCAGAGGGAAAAATAAACCAGCAGATCTTATAGTAATTGATAAAATATTAATGCACTTTATTTATTCATATGTTGCACTACATATAGCTTTTCATCTGCAGTTTGTCAAGGTTCTTGTGCTCAGATCAGTCATTTTTATGTTTCTTAATACTTTTAAAGCTTTGACTACATATATGCTTTTTTTAAGCATAAAATTATTTGATTAAATAAATGCTCAGAAATGCATGGTATTCTTATCAAAACGTGTCTGCACAAATGGATTTTTCAGTTACTCCTTCTAAGCTTAATTTCTAATAAAATAAAAATAAATGCTCTGAAGGGCTGGCATCTCTTAGGAGGAGTCTCAACCTTCCTGGCACTTCCAAAGTCATGTTTATAAACTAGTAAGCCCACCAGATGCTTGCCGGTTTAGCAACTAGAGCTGTCATGCAAAAAACACATCCACCTGTTTGTTGGGTAAAACCATTTGTATAAAGAGGTTCCAGAAGAGTGGCATCAGCATCAAGGTAGCGTAAGATAGCCCTCCTGGATATCCCCTTTTTCAGTCATTAATTCGGCATCCATCCATGAACAGAAGTGCCTCTGGGATTTGCAGGATCCAGCACAATATGCCAAGGGGCCCAGAAGGAGTCTTGCCCATCTGTAAATCTGGCAATAAGCACACAGACCTTGATATGGGCTGCAAAACCAGCAGGAGCTGACGAACCTGCCCCAATCTATCTCAGCCACAGTCAGGAAAAACCTGGAGCATAGTGACTTGGGCAGAAACCCAAGAAGGGAGAACACGTGTGGAAGTCCAGCCTTCCCAACGGAAGATTCCAGAATGCTGTTGGAGTGTGTGTGTGTGTGTGTGTGTGTTAATTTGAGAGAGAGAGAGAGAGCATGAGCAAGCAGGGCAGAGGGAGAGGGAAAGAGGATCTTTTTTTTTTTTTTTTAAGATTTTATTTATTTGACAGAGAGACACAGCAAGAGAGGGAACACAAGCAGGGGGAGTGGGAGAGGGAGAGGCAGGCTTCCCAGTGAGCAGGGAGCCCAATGCCGGGCTCAATCCCAGGACCGTGGGATCATGACCCAAGCCGAAGGCAGATGCCTAATGACTGGGCCACCCAGGCGCCCCGGGAAAGAGGATCTTAAGCAGACTCCATGCTGAGGGCAGAGCCCAAGTGGGGCTGGATCTCAGGACCCTGAGATCACGACCTGAGCTGAAACCAAGTGTTAGACGCTTAACTGACTGAGCTACTCAGGTGCCCCTAGGCAATGTGTATTCTTATCAACAAGGAGGCCAATGAGCACAAGGATTCCCAGAAATAACTGAGGAGACATGGAAGTGTAGAAAGGCAGGGTGGAGATGTGTCTTGCACTTCAGTAGGTAGAAACTACAAACCAAGGAAAGTGAAGTATTATTGTGATCGTATTTGCACTCACAAACAAATTAGGTCTAAGGATATTAAAGTTACTTAGCATAAATGAAAACCAAGAAATTATAAAAGAAATGATTGATAGAAAGGATTACATAAAAATTAAATACTTTTCTGTGCCAGGAAAATGACAAGTGGAAAAATATTTTGCAGCATCAATGAAAAAACAGAATATCCTTTGTATATAAAGAGCTTTTATGAATCAATGAGAAAAAGACAAACATCCACATATAGAAATTAGTAAAAAATATAAATAAATAATGTAAAAAAAAAGAAAACAGCACAAAGTGCCAAAAGCATATGAAAGAATATTCAATCTTCATGAAAATCAGAGAAATGTAAATAGAAGCAACGATGGCTTTTGACTTGCAGTTTCTCAAACACATTTAAAATGGCTTTTTAGGGGCACCTAGGTGGCTCAGTCAGTTAAGTGTCTTACTCTTGGTTTCGGCTCAGGTCATTATCTCAGGATCATGAGATAGAGCCCTGGGTCAGGCTCTGGGCTCAGCGCAGAGTCTGCTTCTCTCCCTGTCCCTCTGCCCCTTTCCCCCACTTGTGTGCTCTCTCTCTTTCTCAAATAAATAAATAAATAAATCTTTAAAAAAATAAAATAGCTTTTTATTGAAGCATACAAAAGAACACATATGTAAAGTGCGTAGCTAGCTGAATTTTCACAAACTGAACTTGTCCCTACAACCAGCACCCAGATAAAGAAACAGAACATTACCTGCATCCTGGAAGCACCCTCATTCTCCCTTCCAGTCACAACCTCCTACCCCACCCAATGGTAACCACTACCCTGCCTTCTAACAGCATACTTTTGTCCATTTTTATCTTGCATATGTACTCTTCTATCTGGCTTCTTTTGCTCAGATTATGCTTGTGAGACTAACCTATGTTATTGTATGTAGTCATAGATCATTCTCACTGCTGTGTGAAGTAATCCATTGTAGATGCACTAAAATTTATCCGTTCTACTATCAAAGGTCATTGTGTAGTTTCCGGTTTGAAACTCTTAGGAATAGTGCTCTCTTGACTATTTTAGCACATGTCTTTTGGTGATCCTAAGTACACATTTTTTGTTGGATATATACCTAGGAATAAAATTGCTGGGTCATAGGATGTGCATTTTTCCAGGTTTAGTAGATACTGTCAAATAGTTTCCCAAAATGTTTGCACCAATTTACACTTCTAGGGGCAATGTATGAGAGTTCCAATTGTTCCACATCCTCACCAACACTTGGTATTGTCATTTGTATTATAGCCACTCTGGTGGGTATGTAACATTATCTTATTTTGATTTTTCTTTGCATGTCCTTAAATATAATGAAGCTGAGCACCACATTTTCCTATGTTTATTGTTCTTAGATATACTTATTTGTGGGGTGTCTGTTCAAATCTTTTGCCCATTTTTCTCTTAGATTGTGTCTTTTTCTTATTGATTAGTAGGAGTTCTTTATATATTGTGGATATCAGTCCATTTTCAGATATGTGTATTATGAATATTATCTCCGAGTCTTTGGGTTGCCTTTTCCCTCTGTTTTGATGAACGAAAGTCCTCAATTTTAATATATTCTTTGAAAATATTTGTTTTATGGTCAATATTTGAACAATACTTAGCAACAATTGAACAATAACAATTTATTTAAATAATACAGGGTAACAAACATGTTCTTCTATGTTTTCCTGTAAAAGCTTTATGGTTTTATTATTGGCAAAGACTTTTAAAATAAAACACTCAATGAAGGCAACTTCTGGAAAAATGGACATATCATATTACAAATTTTTTAAATGTCATATTTTCCTGTTGCCTTAACATCCCCATGAACAGGCTGTGAACACCCCTCCCTGGTGACCACATACACCAGTATAATAAAGCTGGTTCCTGCAACAAGTTCCCACTCCAGCCCTCTCCTGACGGGGATTTAGTGACATTCAAACTACTGGGTTGAGCCTGTGTGGTCCCTGTGTGGCATAGCATGCCTCCCTCTCTAGGATCTGAGAGCATAATAAATCCTTCAATTTCATATGCCTTTCCAAATGTAATTTCCACAGCCATGTTAGACTGATCCCTAAAGACCCCACAAGGGAGACTTACTGCCTCATTCACAAACCACTCACATAATGCTAATGGCCATGTAGATTGTTTCAAACTTTCCAAAGGGTAATTTGGGAAACTTAACAAATTTTTTTAAGTTATTTATTTTTGACTTAATTTTTTTTGATGTTTGATCTAATTATTCATCAATCAGGAACTCAGTCTAAGAAAATAATGAGGGTGACAAAAAGGGTTTATATACAAAAATGTTCAGTATTATATTTTTGAATAATAGCAGAAAATAAATAAAACTACAAACAATCTAAATTACCTTCCAGTGAGAAATGATTAAATGAACTTGGGATTAGTCACAATCTGGAACACTGTTCGCTATTTCAGAATAATCAAGAACTTCGTATGTATTAACAAAGTAGATCATGAAAACATAGTGATGAGTAAAAGAAAAAAGCAAGTTGCAAGATGATACACATATGATAAGATGTATAAAGTAAAAACACATATCCAAGTTACAAAAAACTTAGTGTTTTGATAATAAAGAAAAATATTCATAAATTGATTACATCAAAAGACACCATGGAGTGAACATTTCAAGATGCAGAATAGAATACATTTGCAACTCATATAAACTGATAAATGACTAGTATTTGGAAGACATAAAGAACTTGTACGAATCAATAGGAAAAGACAGGCAACCCAATATAAAAAAATGGGCAAAAGAAACATTTAAAGAAGAGTTAATGCCTATTCTTCTCAAACTATTTCAAAACAAAGAAGAGGGAGGGAAGCTTCCAAATTCATTCTATGAGGCCCGCACTACCCCAATAGCAAAACCAGATGAAAACCCTACAAAAAAAGAGAACTACAGGCCAATATCTCTGGTGAACATAGATGCAAAAATCCTCAACATAATATTAGCAAACTGAATTCAGCAATGCATTAAAAAAATCATTCACCACAATCCAGTGGGTTTTATTCCTGGGTTGCAAGAATGGTTCAATATTCCCAAATCAGCAAGGATGGCTCAATATTCACAAATCAATCAATATGATACATCACATCAACAAGATAAAGGATAAAAAGTATATGATAGTTTCAGTAGATGCAGAAAAAGCATTTGACAGAGTTCAACACCCATTCATGATAAAAACCCTCAACAAAGCAGGTTTAGAGGGAACATACCTCAACAGAATAAAAGCCGTATTTGAAAAACCCACAGCCAACATCATCCTCAATGGTGAAAAACTGAGAGCTTTTCCTCTACAGTCAGGAACAAAACAAGGATGCCCACTCTCACCACTTTTACTCAGCACAGTACTGGAAGTCCTAGCCACAGCATTCAGACAACAAAAAGAAATAAAAGGCATCCAAATCAGTAAAGAAGTATAACTTTCACTATTTGCAGATCACATGATACTCTATATAGAAAACCCTAAAGACTCCACAAAAAAAAAAAAAAAAACTACTAGAACTGAATGAATTCAGTAAGGTCACAGGATATAAAATCAATATATAGAAATCTACTGAATTTTTGTACACCAATAATGACATAGCAGAAAGTGAAATTAAGAAAACAATTGCATTTACAATTTCACCAAAAATAACAAAATACCTAGGAATAAACTCAATCAAAAAGGTGAAAGACGCATGCTCTGAAAACTACAAAACATTGATGAAAGAAATCAAAGACAACACACACACAGGAATGGAAATATATTCCATGCTCATGGATTGGAAGAACAAATATTGTTAAAATGTCCATACTACCCAAAGCAATCTACAGATTTAAGGCAATCCCTATCAAAACACCAACAGCATTTTCCACAGAACTACAACAAATAATCTTAAAATTTGTATGGAACCACAAAAGACCCCAAATAGCCAAGCAATCTTGAAAAAGAAGAATAAAACTGGAGGTATCACAATTCCAGATTTTAAGTTATATTACAAAGCTATAGTAATCAAAACACTATGGTACTGGAACAAAAATAGATCAATGGAACAAGAATAGAAAGCCCAGAAATAAACCCATGATTATATGGTCAATTAATTTTTGACAAAGGAGGCAAAAATATGCAATGAGAAAAAGACAGTCTCTTCCACAAATGGTGTTGGGAAAAATGGAGAGCAATATGCAAAAGAATGAAACTGGACCACTTTCTTATGCCATACCCAAAAATAAACTCAAAATGGATTAAAGACCTAAATGTGAGACCTGAAACCATAAAAATCCTGGAAGAGAACACAAGCATAGTAACTTCTTTGACATCAGCCATAGCAACTTCTTTCAAGATAGGCAAGGGAAATGAAAGCAAAAATGAACTACTGGGACTTCATCAAAATAAAAAGCTTCTGCACAGCGAAGGAAATCAGCAAAGCTAAAAAACAAGCTACTGAATGGGAGAAGATATTTGCAAATGACATATCTGATAAAGGGTAGTATCCAAAATATAGAAAAGAACTTAAAAAACTCAACACCCAAAAAACAAATAATAATCCAATTTAAAAAAGAGCAGAAGACATGAACAAACATTTCTGCAAAGAAGACATCCAGATGGCCAACAGACACATGAAAGATGCTCAGCATCACTTATCATGGAAATACAAATCAAAACCACGATGAAATACCACCTCACACGTGTCAGAATGGCTAAAATCAAAACACAAGAAACAAGTGTTGGCGAGGATGCAGAGAAAGGGGAACCCTCATACACTGTCGGTGGGAATGCAAAAGGGTGCAGCCACTCTGGAAAACAGTATGGAGGTTCCTCAGAAAATTAAAAATAGAACTACCATAGGATCCGGTAATGCCAGTACTGGGTATTTACCCAAAGAATATGAAAACACTAATTCAAAGGGATACATGCACCCGATGTTCATAGCAGTATTATTTACAGTAGCCAAATTATGGAAGCAGCCTAAGTGTCCATCGACAGATGAATGGATAGAGAAGAGGTGGTATATATATACGATGGAATCTTACACAGCCATCAAAAAGAATGAAATCTTGCCATTTGCAATGACGTGGATGGGTCTCGAGGGTATGATGCTAAGTGAAATGAGTCAGTCAGAGAAAGACAAGTACCATATGATTTCACTCACATGTGGAATTTAAGAAACAAAACAAAGGACCAAAGAAAAAAAAACAAAGAGACACGAACAACAACAACAACAAAACACTCTTAACTATAGAAAAAAACAGATGGTTACCAGAGAGGAGGTGGGTGGGGGGTGTGTGAAGTAGGTGAGGGGGACCAAGAATACACTTCTCACGGTGAGCCCTGAGTAATGTATAGAATTGTTGACTCACTATATTGTACCCCTGAAATGAATATAACACTATATATTAACTATACTGGAAAAGCACTCACTCAATCAATCATTTTTAAATGGGCAAAAACTTACTATTTTACCATTTATACTATTTACTACCATAAATACTATTTACCATTTATAATAGCCATATGAAATTGTGCTCAGCCTCATTAATAATCAGTCAAATGTAAAGTCACATAAACCACCACTACACAGCCAGCAGGTTGGTAAAACTCAAAAAATATGGCAATGCCAAGTGTTGGAGAGGATGTAGGAACAGCTAAGTGAACTTCTCCCACACTGGGTGTGGGAGTGTACATTGGCACAGACATCTTGAAAATCACTTTGGCATTACTTAATACAGCTGGAGATAGGCATATACAATGACCAAGTGACGCCACTAGATTGATAACCTAGAGAAACCCATGCACGCACATGTGTACAAAGACATGCTTTTTGTAAGCTCATGCCAATGTTGTTTGTAATTGTCCCAAGCTGGAAACAATCCAAATGTCCATTAGCAGTAGAAAGGATAAACAGTGGTGATGTAGTCATGCAATGGGATATTACACCATGACGAAAACGAGCAAAGTTTAGCTGCAAGCAAAAACACAGGTTAATCTCACAAACATAATGTTTAGCGAGAGAATCGAGGCACAGAAGAATATATTATGCACGGCATAAGTCTATCTCCATGAAGTTAAAAAGCAGGGAAAAAATCACCATAATAGGTAAGGATAAACACCTAACTGATAAAATCACTAATTTTTAAAAAAACAAGAAAGTGATTATCATAAAATTCAGGACAGTCATCAGAGAGAGGATGTGATCAGTGAGGAACCCATAGGAAGTTAGGGGTGCTGGATTGGGTAACAGCTGTGTTAACTTTTAATTCATCATATTGGATATTTACATTCCATAACTTTTCTTTGAGTTTATATCACAATAAAAAGTTTTAAGAGTACACACACACACACACACACACGAAATCCCAATTGTGATATAAATGAATTAAATTTACTTTAAGGATGCAAAGCACACTTATAATAGTAGTGGCCTCTGGCGAGGGAAGGAGGTAGAGGGGGGCCAGGGTTTGGGGAAGGGGACTTGACTTTATCTATAATATTTTTCATTTAAAAAGTATGTAATTTAAAAAAAAGTGTATCAGTCATGTATACTTGTGCAGTTAAAGGTAAATGTTGATGGAAGCGTGAAAACAAAAATAAAAACAAATGGTATGTTTTATTCTAAAGTTGTAAAATCATATAAAATCCTTTGTACACACAACATACCAAACCACATGTCCATGTGGAGGAAAACAAATTGAAATATTAACTTTGTTTCTCTGGGTCATGGGATTGTGGATGAACTTTTCTCTTCTTTGTGTTTTCCTCTATTTGCTAAATATGTTACTATATTTATTATAACATTTAAGTTAGAAAAAATTACAAGAATCAATAAGAAAAATATAACCCCCCCCAAGAAAATGAGCAAAGGCAAAAAAAAAGAGGTATTTCAGAAAAGAATAAATTCAAATAATCCATCAAGATGTGAAAAAAATATCTACTCCATAAGTGGAAATTTGAATTAAAATAAAACTGTCATTTTTAACCTAGACTGCCAAAGATCGCAAATACTGAGAATGATGGGGCTCAGGGCAGGTTGCCTCAATATATGCCAAAGTGGTATATTAATTATTCTGAACGAAAGCCACCTGAAAAACAGCCAGTGGAAACAGGACACTCTGACCCTCTTTTCTGTCCCCTGAAAGCAGGAAATAAATGTCCCACGTGAAGGGTGCCCTCCCTGCCCCAGGAGGTAGAGAGACATCCTTATCGCCAGAGATAGAGAATTCAGGGCCGAAAAGGCTATGTAAACAAATTCTGCTTCATTTTTTTCACTAATTAGGACCCAGACCTAAGTTTCTTTGTCTTGTCAGTTCTTCACAAATTTATCACCTCTTTATCTAAAAGGTATATAAACAGCCTGCTTTGGTCACTTCTTAGGTCCCATATCTATGAAACCTTCTTACATAGGAAATCTTTTTTTTTTCCTCCTGTTAATCTGTCTTGTGTCAGTTTAATTATTAGACCAGCCAAAAGAACCAAGAGGGCTTGGAGGAAAATTTTCCTGACAAGAACATCCAGTGTTGCCTAGGGTGTGGGAACGATTTCATCTGCTTCTTGGTAGAGGTCCAAATGGAAGCAGCCTTTTGGGACATTGTATGGCAATATGCAGTAAGAGTCTTGAAAGCACCTGCCTTTGGCCCAGTAATTCCATTTCTAGAAAATCATCCTAAAAAGATAGGAGGATGGGTTAGCCCGGTGATGGGTATTAAAGAGGGCACGTTCTGCATGGAGCACTGGGTGTTATACGCAAACAATGAATCATGGAACACTACATCAAAAACTAATGATGTAATGTACGGTGATTAACATAACAACAAACCAATTAAAATATATATATGTAAACAGAGAGAATAGGTTGGTAATGCAGTCTTTCCTCTAGCATCTGTGACCAACATGCATTTATTATTGGCAGTTGAGAAAAGATTGCTCAGTTGATCGACTTTAGCTTTACAACTCATTATTGGTAAAGTTTTAGGATTGTTGTTAAAATGGGACAACATTTATTAAGTTTCTATTGCACATGAGCTTTACGATTTCAAGGCATTTTAAGTTTTCTTGTGAGTGACTCTTTCTAAATATTCTTTGATTTGACATCTGCCACTAACCAGATGGTCATCAATGTCCTTGTTGTGTTGTGGACTACTTATGTGACACTAAATAGTGACACTGATAGTCTCTTAGGATTTTTAGACTGTCTTCTATAGGACTTTTAGACTGTCTTTATCAGTGTCAGTGTTCAGTGTTACATAAGCAAGAAATTGAAATTTTGTTGCAATGTGTTCCTCTGATTCACTTATTATTAATTGGATATCAAATTATTAAAAAATCTATTATTTCTATTATAAATGTACTTGTCTTAATGATATACTGTTTTGGTATAATCTAAACTTTTTTGTTATTAAAATTCTCTATTCAATATTGAAAAAGAAAAGATAGTCAAAGATGTACAAAACGGCTGACTTTCAAGAATGGTCTTAGCAATATGAGTCAATACCAAATACTTGAGAACAGTATAAATGTACAAATAGAAGACGGGTAAAAAGAAAAACACACACATACACGCACACAGGCTATGCCATATTATGCTATTTAAGTTAGAAATCATTTTCACAAACAGTTAATAATATGGGAAAATCCTAAAGCTATCATATTAAGTAAACAGAGCAGGACATGCAGAAATACCCCCAATTCAATTCCAGTTTTGAAAAAAATTAAGAGAGCGTGTGTATGAGCGAAGGGACTATGTCTATAAACCCATGAGAAATCAACACTTTTCTTGTTTGTTTGTTTCCAACACATGTTTTTAAATGTTTAAAAACTTTCTAACAGAACTGGCAATGATGCCATGGCCTGATGATTTCTTTTGTAAAAATTACCTCTGACATTTTAACTACTTTCATGCCTCTCTCCAGCCAACTCCGTAATTCACTCTGATCTCACTCGGAGCCTCTTCCTTGCTCTGTAAATCTGGTGCTGGCTTTTAGCCAAGGGCAATAAAACCTGACCTGACCCGATCTGAGAGTTCAGTCAGTGGTAACAAAAGGAATTTATATCTTTGCTCTGCTATATGCTCCCTTTTCCTTCCTACCACAATCCTCCTATTGTCGAACTGCTGTCCCCATTATCAAATTGTGTGGACCATCAGGGGCTAGTGGGCCAACTGTTAAGGTATCTCTTGATCTTAACGTGCCATGCCAGTTAGCAGGAGCATATTATGAAAAACATATATAGAGAGCAAATAATAACTTCATAGAAATGAAATGTCAGACTTCATAAATATTAGAAGAAGCATACTTCGGGTGGGTCAGCAGACTTCTGCATGTCATTACTCACTTTTCTCCCATGGGGCCCCAGAGCTGAGTTAATCAAGTAGAGGTCAGAAACAGGTCACCCGACACCGAAGGCCTGTGAATAGTGGTTGAAAATGCGAAATAATAAACACCTCAGGGTATCTCTCTTATTTTGCATACCAGGAAATCTAAAGACGAAATTCATCCCCTATTTTCAGCACTGACGCTTGACCGTGTTTAATCTTACATCGATTTGGATTCACCAAACATCACTCGTTCATAAGTATTTATTGAGTGCCCACTGGTGCCAGACTGTTCTAGGCAACTTGGTCTATCATTGAACAAGAGACAGAAATCTCTGCCCTCATAGGGCCTACGTTTGAGCAAAGGAGACTATAAACATGCTACCAACAGGCTATAAACAAAAACCAGAGTAAATAAACGATAGAGTTTGTAGACTGTGGTTAGTGCTGGGGAGAAATAGAGGAAGGTAAAGGGGATTTAGAAGAGTAGAGGGTAGGGCGCAGTTGGCAAGAAGTAGAAGTTAAGACTTATCGGGAAGGTGACTATGGGATATGCAGATCCCCCTTTGAGGAAGGAGTTGTTGCCTCGGCTTCTGGAAATGCGGACAACCCCTTCAGGGATTGCCTCCTCTGCAGAAAGCTACCTCTCCCAAGGTCAGTCCAGATCAAATAGGGAAACACAAGGGACGGGCCATTTTAGCCCAATGGAGGACAATTCTGACAAGCCATTTTAGCTCCAGAGCTCACTCTGGGACCAGTTGAGGCTGTCTTCAGACCTGTGTCACAGATCAGCTTCTCCCTCTGGCCATTCCCGCTTCCTTCCCCTCCCTTTCACCCCTGTTGATACCAAGAGCACCACCTAATAAGCATCCTGCATGCCAAACATCATCTCAGAGTCTGCTTCCTATAGAATCCAATGCACAGCACTGGCATATGAGCCAATGCTTGAAGGAAATGAAAGAGTGGAGTGAGCCATACATATATCTGGTGGAGGGACATTCCAGACAAAGAGCACAGCCAGTGCAAAGGCCCTGAGGCAGGGTCATGTGTGGCATCGTCAACAAACAGTAAGAAGGCCGGTGAGGCTGGAATGGAGTGAGTTCAAAGGAATTAGGAGGAAATAAGGTCTTTGGCTTTTACTCAACATGAGGTGGACAATCATAGGAGGGTTTTGACCAGAGGTATGACATGATCTGACTTACACTTTATTTTTTGAGAGAAAGAGGTTGGGGGAGAGGGAGAGAAAGAATCTTAAGCAGGCTCCACACCCAGCAGGGAGCCTGATGTGCAGCTCTATCTTCGACCCTGAGATCATGACCTGATCATGAGCCAAAATCAAGAGTCGGACGTTTAACCGACTGAGCCACCCAGGCGCCCAAGAGAAGGAATTTTTAAATTTCTTTTTTTTTCTTCCTATATCTTTCTCAAAAGATACATCCATCGAAATAGGGATCTTTTCAGGAAAACTTACTCCCATGAAAAACCTTTTCAAACCAAGGTGTCAACAAGACTTAGGGGGCAGGGGAATTCATTTAAAAAAATGATAGCCCTTGGGCGCCTGGGTGGCTCAGTCAGTTAAGCGTCTGCCTTCGGCTCAGGTCATGATCCCAGGGTCCTGGGATTGAGCCCCACATCGGGCTCCCTGCTCAGCAGGGAGCCTGCTTCTCCCTCTCCCTCTGCCCCCTTCCCCTGCTTGTGCTCTCTCACTCTCCCTCTCTCTGTCAGATAAATAAATAAAATCTAAAAAAAAAATGATAGCCCTCATTTCCTTTCCCTTGAGAAGTTGATGATAAATGAGTCTTCTGTTATGCTCATTTGTCAGCCTCTTTGGTGCCCGGGGAAGCTCTTCGGGGCTAACATGGACAGACAGCGATGAAGTTCATAAACGTGTGCCTCTCGGAGCTCAGCTCTGTAAAGCAGACCCAGTTCCTTCCATTCTAAAGCCATCAACACAGGCCAGCCAGCGAGTGAGCCTCAACCAAACCATGATAGAAATAAAAGCCATAATTAACACTCTGTCCAGCTTACTCCCAGGCATTGAGCTACATGTATTAGAGAAAACTCCATTGCCACACTGCACAGCATACACACCACGTACACGTCCTTACCAAAACCCTATACCGATTGAAATCTTTCCCAAATTTAAAAGCCCAGTTCAAACGCCTCCTCTTCTGAGAAGCCTGCCCTAACCCTCCCCTTCATCATGTTTTCATAGCATGTTGTACATCTGTTACATACGGATATTATGTACACATTGTCTTCCTTCAACAAGGGATGCTGTGGGGGCGCCTGGCTGGCTCAGTCGGTAGAGCACGTGGCTCTTGATCTCAGGGTCGTGAGTTCAAGCCCCACGTTGGGTGTAGAGACTGCTTAAATAAATAAACTTAAAAAACAAACAAGGGATGCTGTATTTTTCAGTATCCCCCATTTGTCCATAGGCAAGATAAACATACATCTCAGTTTGCTCATACATCTGTCTTCCCAGGATAAACGTTAACGATAATCCCTTCGGCTTTCAAAATATATCCTGGTTTGGATGATAAAGCAAATGGGCCACCCTATTGAATGGTCACACTACCATCCAAATGGTAGAATCTGAGCCTCAGTCATCCCCCCACGCAGCGCCCACAGTGCCTAGGCACAAGGCCAGGCATGTAGCAGATGATCAATACCCACGCAATGACAAGTTGTGGAACTAAGCATTTCTTTTTTTTTTTTTTTTACAGACTATTATTTAATGAATACAATTTGTAATAGCAAAAAACTACAGAGAAAAATCTAACCAAATATAACCAGAATATCCACCAACAAACTTTGAAACCTTTGATACTTTCACATAATTGAGTATATATGTATATGCATATTGTAAATGTGTGTTTATGTTTACATTAACTTCTACTTTATTTTTTTTATTATGTTATGTTAATCACCATACATTACATCATTAGTTTTTGATGTAGTGTTCTATGATTCATTGTTTGCGTATAACACCCAGTGCTCCATTCAGTACGTGCCCTCTTTAATACCTATCACCAGGCTAACCCATCCTCCCACCCCCTTCCCCTCTAGAACCCTCAGTTTGTTTCTCAGAGTCCATAGTCTCTCATGGTTCGTCTCCCCCTCCGATTCCCCCCCCTTCATTTTTCCCTTCCTGCTATCTTCTTCTTTTTGTATTAACATATAATGTATTATTTTTTTCAGAGGTACAGGTCTGTGATTCAACAGTCTTACACAATTCACAGTGCTCACCATAGCACATACCATCCCCAATGTCTATCACCCAGCCACCCCATCCCTCCCACCCCCCACCACTCCAGCAACCCTCAGTTTGTTTCCTGAGATTAAGAATTCCTCATAAGTGAGATCATATGATACATGTCTTTCTCTGATTGACTTATTTCGCTCAGCATAATACCCTCCAGTTCCATCCACGTCATTGCAAATGGCAAGATTTCATTCCTTTTGATGGCTGCATAATATTCCATTGTATCTATTAAGAATTGCGTGTGATCTCTCCCTGCTGAGTAGCGGAAACCTGTCTTAGCATAAAAGCAGGGGAGATCTCAGAGCCTGAGCAGGGCAGAACTGCCCCTGTCCCATCTCCCCATTCATCAGCCCGTGGATGTGTCACAGACCACATGGAACAAAGATACTCTGAGACCCCTGATACACCTCCATTATTCAACTGGAAAATGGGTTCCCTCTGGCAGCGGAAGGAATCCTTGGACCAGGAATCAAGAGCCAAGGACTCTAGTCTCACCTGGCCCTGATAAGGTCTTTTTTTTTTTTTTTTAAGATTTTATTTATTTATTTGTCAGAGAGGGACAGAAAGAGACAGAGAGAGAGAGAGCACAAGCAGGGGGAGTGGCAGGCAGAGGGGGAAGCAGATTCCCCACTGAGCAGGGAGCCCGATGTGGGGCTCAATCCCAGGACCCCAGGATCATGACCTGAACCAAAGGCAGACACTCAACCGACTGAGTCACCCAGGCATCCCCCTGAGAAGAAGTTCTTATCCTGGTTCTAGACTACATCATTTTACATTCACAGGGAACCACAGGCAAGACATTGCTTCTCAGCACCTTGACCAGAAGATGGGGAGGCTAGGCCTGTCCTAGCTCGCACCATCAGGGCTGACCCAGACACAATTTTAAATGAATACAGACCACATCAGCATCTATTTCCTGCTCTTAGCCTTCCGGGCCAAGACCCCGTGGACAAGGCTGGAATGATTGAAGCACCATTTCAAGAGGCCTGAAATTCTTTGAAACTGTTCTAATACAAATGCTCTGTCGAGGGCGACCACCACCCCTCCCCCCAGAAGACCTAACTCTTTTAGTGCCTGGCACAATTCCTTATTACGGAGGTTCTCCAACTTGAATAAGCATGAGATCACTTGTTGGGCTTGTTAAAACACAATTAAAATGCAGTCTCTGATTCCCCAGGTCTGGAGTGGGGCCCGAGAATGTACATTTCTAACGAGTCCCCAAGTGATGCTGAGACAGCTGGTCCAGGGACCACACTTGGAGAACCACTACTTTATTACACTGTAGCCCATCAAAAGCAACCATTAGGTGGAAAACAAAGGCATTTCTTTTATTTTATTAAAATGAAAACAAACACAGATACTCCAAATAAAAGAGCTGGAGAAACAGGCTTTTATTTCAGACTTTGTCTGGTTCCATCTCCTGGTTCCTTTCTCACTCGTCCTCTTGGTGGGGACCTGTGTTCACTGGTTACATTGCTTTCCAGCTGGGAAAGGATGTCTTTCTTCAGAGGAGTCTTGTTTTCTCCCTCCCTCAGCTCTTGTGTGTTAATCCTAGGTCTCATTAGTCCCTGGAATGCATCCCAGTTCAGCATCAGCTGCAAATTTAATTAATGTCCCAGGTAACCCTTCTACACAGCACAGGAGAAGATGCTAATTAAAGCAGAGGCAAACCTAATCCCCCTATTCCTCCTTTCGTACCTCCTGTTGCTAGTATCCTAGCAGTCCTTAGCAGATTTCAGCTCCAATCCGATGTGAATTCCATTTGTAGAAGATGCAATTTTTTTTATTCTTTACATCAGCTGGACATGTGTGGTTTGATAGACTCTGATTTGAAGTGAGGGTTTCCACCCTGGCTTAACCCCGAGTTATATGAGCTGATTATTCTCCACTGTTTACTTAAGCTACTCAAGAAGCTCCCAACTTTGGAACAAGCCAGCCACAGAAACCTGGCCCCCATACTACTTGTGTTCAGCATCAAAACCTCCAGAGCCCCAAAATCACCTAAAAGCTCTTCTAGGAAATTACCAGGTTCAGAAACAGAGGTAGAGCCAAAGCCGTGCAATGCAGGGTTATATTCGGAGCTCTGCTCCAGGGAGAAGTGACCCCAGAGGCCCCATGGGCTCTTCCCCATGGGATTCCCATTGACACACAAAGTATCCTGCCTACTTCCACCCCAGCCACCTCTATATCAAGGCTACCAAAATCAAACTCACTTTCACACAGTTGACCATTTCCTCTTGTTCAAATTCATTCGGGTTAACAATAACCTTTTTTTTTTTTTTTGAGAGGGAGGGAGAGGGAGAGAGAGAGAGAGAGAGAGAGAGAGAGAGAGAGAGCACAAGCAGGGGGAGTGGGAGAGGGAGAAGCAGACTCCCCGCTGAGCAGGACCCCGATGCGGGGCTCGATCCCAGGACCCTAGGATCATGACCCGAACCGAAGGCAGATGCCTAACCGACGGAGCCACCCAGGTGCCCAGCAATAACCTTCTTTTAAGACTCACATAGAGCAGTGGTCTCAACCCTGGCTGAGCATTAGAATCACCTGGGGAGCTTTACAAATCCTGAAGCACAGGCCATGCTCCGCGCCAATGAAATCATAATCTCTTTGAATGGAACCCAAACCTCAGTATTGTTTTTAAGCTTCTCAGGTGACTCCAATGTGCAGCCAAGGTTGAGAATTACTGCATTCGAGTGAATTCACCCAACTTTATTAATCCCCTAACCTCCACTCTGAGGTGTTGCCCTTCGCTGAGAGATTGGAAGATTTAATTGGCAAGGAGGACAATTTCTTTATAAGGAGCACTCTCATGGGGAAGGGTGAGATGACTGGGAACACATGCTGGGTTGGAAAAAAAGGGAAGGGAATTAGGAGGTGTCAGGGGTTGCAGGAAAGATATTAAGGTTGTTCCAGGCCAATATTTGTAATGCCTGGGGCCATCTCCAGACCCAGGAAAATGAGTGGCACCTTATACTGCCTTTAAAAAAAAAAAAAAAAAAAGATTTTATTTATTTATTTGAGAGAGAGAGAAAGTGAGAGAGAGAGGGACAAGCAGACTCCCCCCTGAGCAGGGAGCCCGATGCGGGGCTCGATCCCAGGACCCCGGGATCATGACCTGAGCCAAAGGCATACGTTTAACCAGCTGAGCCACCCAGGCGCCCCTCATACTGCCTTTTGCTCCTGTTCCCTGTGGCCCTCTGCTCAGGCTCAGATTTTCTGTTTTTACTTTGGTGCCATAGCTTGGTCAACAATAGGACTAATGGCGGGCTCACGGCCACATTGTTTCTGCGGACAATAAGAGTGTCCCAACCACACCCTTACCCGCATCTAGGTTTGCTAAAGGGACTGTTTTCTTCCCTTCTATCTGCCAAAGCCGGTGGAGCCCGGAGCTCATGAAGGCCAACCTGAGCATTTGATCCTTGGGTAGGCCAGTCACCCCTCAGCCTCCCCCTTTTGCTCTGGTCACTGCTCTCATGAGTGGTGACTGTTGTTCACAAAGAGAACTGAAGAAGGAAATGGAGCTGAACAAGCACATGTAGAGGCCAGCTGAAACAACATCCCAAGTGCAGGCCCCTGGCCAATCCGTCATGTCAACTTCAAAGACAAAGCGAACTTATTCATTCATTCATTCAGCTGTGTCTTTTCTGCTCAAAAATAACTTCCTTCCAGCTCATTTCCCTTAGGAACATCCTACCAACAGCAGGACTTGAAATAATTGCCTTTAAGGTAGCACTAACATTCCTTCCTTTGGGTTACTGTTATGGGTTGAATCGTGTCCCCCCAGAATTCCTATGTCGAAGCCCTAACCCCCCAGTACCTCAGGATGTGACCTTATTTGGACATAGGGTTGTTGCAGAGGTCATTAGGTAAGATGAAGTCAGGTTGGAGTTGGGTGGGCCCCTAATCCAAAATGCCTGGTATCCTTATAAAAAGGGAGACATTTGGAGACAGATGCAAACAGGGAGAACACCATGTGAAGATGAAGGCAGAGATTGGGGTGATGCTTCTACAATCCGAGGGATCCCGAAGACTGCAGGAAAACCAGCTAAGAGAGAAACCTGGAACAGAATCCCCCTCCCAGCCCTCAGAAGGCACCAACCCTGCCAACACTCAGACTTCCAACCTCCAGATCGGTGACACAGTACATTTGCACTGTGGTTCCTTGTTATGGTAGCCCTAGCAAACTAATCCAGTGTTTGGCATTCCCAAATAACCCAACGAGCTTTGTCTTACGGGCTTGCCATTGGTCAGAACATCCTGATTGTTCTTCTGAAGAGCACTTTCTTTTATTCAGAGCACTTCCATGGATTTTTACTTAATTACCTGTTCATGGTGTGTCTTTCCTCACTTCTCAATAAGCTCCCTGAGAAGTAGTGTTGCCCAGCAATTGGGAGCTCAGCCTCAGAAGCCAGACTGGGTGGAGGACCAGCCCAACAGTAGCTCTGTGACCCTGCGGGGGCGGGGTGGGGGAGGTTATTTAATCTCTCTGTGCCTCAGTTTCCTCATTTGTAAAGTGGGGGTAATAGCACTTTCCATGTAAGTTTTTGGTGAGAATCAAGTAAATTAATATGTGTAAAGCATTTATAAGAGTATTTGGCTCATAAACATATGGAAAGAGCCGAGATGTCCATCAATAGATGAAAGGATAAAGAAGACATGGTATATATTACATACAATGGAATATTACTCAGCCATCAGAAAGAATGAAATCTTGCCATTTGCAACAACATGCATGGAGCTAGAGAGTATTATGCTTATCGAAATAAGTCAGACACAGAAAGACAGACACAGAAAGACAAATACCATATGATTTCCCTCATATGTGGAATTTAAGAAACCAAATAGGTGAACATACGGGAAGGGAGGGAAAAATAAGACAGAATCAGAAAGGGAGACAAACCATAAGAGACTCAACTCTAGGAAACAAACTGAAGGTTGCTGGAGGGATGGGGTAACTGGATGATGGGCATTAAGGAGGGCACATGATGGAATGAGCACTGGGTGTTATGTGCAACTCATGAATCACTAAACTCTACCTCTGAAACTCATAATATACTATATGTTAATTGATTTTAAATGAAAAATAAAATGATTAAGATCCTAGTTAAGAAATTTTTTAAAAAAATTCTGGCACATAATAAGCTCTATGCAAATGTTTTTTTAAAGATTTTATTTATTTATTTGATATATATAGAGAGAAAACCTGAGCAGGGGGAGGAGCAGAGGGAGAGAAAGAGGGAGAAGTAGGTTTCCTGCTGAGTAGCGAGCCCGACACGGGGCTCAATCCCAGGACCCTGGGATCACGACCTGAGCCAAAGGCAGATGCTTAACCTACTGAGCCACCCAGGCGCCCTGTGCACTATGCAAATGTTAACAACCACTACTGAGAGCAGAGGCATCGCCAATTTTATTCAGCCTAATGTCGTTTACACTGCTTGGCACATAGTAAGTGCTAGGTAAATGTTTGTAGGGGGGACTGCACGCATGACTCCAACAGATTAG
This sequence comes from Phoca vitulina, assembly GCF_004348235.1. Classification (NCBI taxonomy): domain Eukaryota; kingdom Metazoa; phylum Chordata; class Mammalia; order Carnivora; family Phocidae; genus Phoca; species Phoca vitulina. The sequence goes on along the minus strand of NW_022589738.1, from coordinate 17,478,837 downwards.
TACTTTCTTCTACTAAGGTCTCTAACTAGAAAGTCCACTATGGCCTTCCCATCAGCCAGAGGCTCTGAAAATACTGATTCCTTTCATCAACATGTGTCAAGAGTGATTCCAGGGACACATATCAGAACCTCCGCCTCTCAGAACCCTCGACCTACAGTATGCACCATTCAGCCTTGCAAAGGATCTCTTACTCACTTATCCTTGAAGACTAACAATGTAGGTTGAGCAAGTAGGAAAGACCATGAATTCATATTTATAGGTCCTCTTAATTGGGGAGGGGCTAGAAAAGGTTTTTTGTAAGCTACTTCAGTTTTTCAAATATTTGCAGTTTTGACAGCTGTCTTTTAGAGATTTCCATTGCTACTCAAATTTTTATTCAAACCAGCCTAAATGTGCTTGAATATTTTTCTTCCAAAATTCCTAGCTGGGGTATCCTTCAATTAATTATTTCCCAGCGGAAGGGGTGGTATATAGGTAACTTGATTAGCGGGTAAAAACGTACAGCTTATCTAGTAAGAGGGGAAAAAAATTAAAAGACAAAGAAAACCATCTAGTTTCATCAAATCTGCCTATGTCCTTTTTTCCGGGAGCAAGCTGTGCAGAACCAGGCTGGAGCACCCCCAGGCAGTGCACTTGTGAGGAGAGAAGCCTTGTTCAGAGATCTAACTGGAAAAGCCTACTTCAGAGCAAACTGCTGGTTGGAGCTAAATTTATGATGGATTAAAGGTGCTCACCAGACCTTCCCTCCCTCCCAAACACAGAATCATACATAACCACAGACTGATAAAGAAAGCATTTACACACACACACACACACACACAAGTGTGCGTGCGCAGGAGTGCAAACGGCCATTTCGACACCTTGAATCACCCAGCCAAAAACAGATGGGGTGGATGATTGCAAAAATAGCTCTTTCTGAAGAAACTGATATTAAAATGGAAGTCATAATGAATGACCACTGAATTTCGTAAACCCTGGTGTTCGGGATGCTCTCCACACGCTGGGCATTAATTCCTGCCCAAACCACCTCCCGAATCTCCCCCTTCTCAAGCTAATATGTCAGCAAGACCCTGGGCTGCTAAGGCAAGCCCCTTGAGGAACCCAGAACTTACCCAGAGGACTGCGCCATTGGCTCAGCTATGAGGTGCCAAGGGCTGGAACCCAGGGATAAACTGAAGGAAGAGAGACGTGTGTCAGACAAGTTAGGGAGATTGCCGGACCCTCTAACTGCTCCCAAGTAAAGGGTATGAGTGAGGAGAGATAAGGAATCAGCCAGGGGCCTGGAATAGGAACACAGAGTTATAGAAACTAACTGAAACCCTGAAAATGGGACTGGGTTTGCACTTCTTTGCAGGGCTGCCACGTAGGTCCCTTGTTATCACCTAAAAGTTCTGCATTTCTAAGGGGGTCACACAGCTGTGCACACGCTGTTACTTTTGACTCCATCTCGGTCTCTTGAGTCCTAGAACCTCTCTATGACAAATAGACAAATCCCCCTGACATTGCTTCCTAGGGGCAAGCCAGGAAGAGATGGGAGGAGGGTGGTCTGCACGCAGGTGGTGGGGTGGGGGTAGGTGGGGGCAACCAGGAGAGGTGTAGTGATATTTTAGGTGAATGGAGCCACCAAGACAGTGGCTCAGGGTCTGAGAATGGAACTAATATCTATGGGGCACCTAAGAACTATCAAACACTGCCCTCCATGGAATGAGGTGATAGCCACTGTGGAATCTGAGCAACCATCTTTCCTCCTCTCCTTTCTTCCCAGAATTCTACTGAAGGAAACTCAGATTCCCTCACAACCGTGTTCCATAAAACTCCCCCAGAACCTCTCTGAAGACTGGGGAAGGAGAGAGCAAAGCATATTTCCAGACTCCAGGCTTTTGACATCATCCAGAAGGAGAAAGAAGCCAGCATTCATCAAGCCCACTTGTGTTTTCAATTACACATAACAACTCCTGGCTCTGGTCTGCATCTCCTTCTCCTCACCTCCCCCGACACTATATATTGTGGTTTTATTAAGTCATCAATATCATGGCTTACTTTACTCTTTGTCGGAAATTATAGCCCAACTCCCTCTACTTCTTGTCCACTCTGAATGTAATTGGTTCTTACTCTGCAAAGAAACTTTCTATGATCTAAAACTTCTTTTGCCCCATCTTGGGAAGTGGCCATTCACTGTCTAGAAACACCATTGTGCTTTCTTTTAAATAAGTGAGGGATAAAGGTGTAACAGGGTATGAAGTGTCGGGAATTAGCCTGAGTAGGGGAAGTGAAGGTCACCTGGTAGTTTAGATCTGTGTTTCCCCAACTCTAATATGTGGAAGAATCATCTAGAGATTTTGTAAAATGCAGGTTCTGGGGTGGAGCCGGAGATAACCGCCTTTCTCACGACTCCCAGGTGATGCCGACGCTTCTGGTCCACGGACAGCACTTAGAGGAGCAAGGGCTTCAGGTGTTGTTTTGCAACGAGTTAAATATCTGCCTTTGTCCCTGCTGCCAAACAGAAGGCTGCTGTGCCCAAAGAAGCTTGCAAAATAGGGTTTTGTTCTCTCCCAAATATGCGGGGACACATATGGACACTGTTCCCCCTGCAATGGGATTTAGTGTTTGCCAGAACATTTCAGGGCTTAGATTATTGTCCAAGGTGGAGCAGCCACCCCAGAAGGAGGCTTGTGTTCATGGGGTCTGAGGCACATTTGGGTCACCCTCCAGGGGCAGGCTCTGGCAGAAACACCACCCGGAGGTTAACACCTCCACAACAGAATGAGGGGCCCTGCTGTGTCGAGTTATGTTTCTGATGGAACCAAATGCATTTGGGCTGCACAGGCCCTAGGCAACACAGCTGACAGCTGGTCCTGAAGCCACAGCCCTGGAGACAGGTCCTATGTGAGCTGAGCCACCCTCCCCACCCCCCTACCCCCCAGCCTCCCTCTCGGCAGACACCCACCTAGGCTCATTCCCTCAACATTGTCCCCAGCTCTGCCTTCTCTTCTGGGAAAAACCTTGCCCAAAAGAGCTATGTCCTGCAAATAATAATAAAAGCTTTCACCTAATAACATTCACACTGAGCGGGGCCCTGTTCTAAGTGCTTTGTATATAATAACTCAATCTTCACAATTAACCCATGAGAGAAGGTGATTTTAAAGCTGGATCCCCCCAAATTTTCGAAATCCCCGCTCATCAAGAGATGGAATCTATGTCCCCTCTCCTTGAATCTTGGTGAGCTTGTGACTATTTCGACCAATCGAGTATAGCACAGTGACACTACATGACTCGCTAAGTCACAAACGAAAGGTCATGCGGCTTCTGTTTGACTCTCATGGGACACTTCCTTCCAGGTGCTCCTTCTTGGAACCCAGTTGCCAAGCTGTGAGAAATCCAAGCCACTTGGAGGCACCACATGGAGGTGCTCTGGTCAGCACTCCCATCCTCCCTTGAATATAGCCCAGAAGTCAGACATGTAAGGAAAGAAGCCGGTAGATGATTCCACACTCCCCACCCACATTTCAAATCAACCCCACCTTTCATATCTTCCCAGCAGAGACCCCAAACATCAGGGAACAGAGACGAACTGTCTCCATTATGCCTTGTTTGAATTCCTGACCCACAAAATTTGTGACTATAATAGAATGGTTGTTGTTTTATACCACTAAGTTTGGGGAGGTTTAACCAGAACAGATAGGTGCTATTGGTAGACCCATTTTATAGAGGCCTGTGGATCTACTTCAGAGTGTTCTCCCTATTTGCAGTAGTGCTTTTCCCAAAACCAGTGACAATTCTTTCAAGTACAGTCTCACCTTACCAAGTCTGGACTGGTTTTTTGACAAAAATGACTGATAAACACATAATTATAGCCCACTAAACCCAAATTAAATGTGTCCCCAGTTCAACTTCCTTTTGCGGAATTCCTAACATTATCTGTGACAAAGATTCCCTCCTTGACCAAACTCTACTCTGGCTCCCCTGAACGTTTCAGTTAGGTGTCAAATTTTGGACTTCTGTGTTCATCTCTGTGTTGTCCAATTCTAGCAAGACTCGTGCTAAGTCAGTGTAGCCAGAATCCCCCACATCTGAGCGCCCTCAATATATGATCAGGCTCCTTATCCCCCACCAGCCCTGCCCAGTGATGTGTGATCACCCCAGCCTGCCCTCAGCAAGAATCCTCATAGGTCAGTTCAGCCAGAATCCCCCTGACCCCTGACATTTCTTCTCAGTAAAGTTCTATCCACAGATACACCCCCTCCCTGCTCCTTGGCTATACGTTCCCACTTGCCCAAGCTGTATTCAGAATTGAGGCCGGTTCTACACTGGAGTTGCTTTTCCCCTATTGCAATAGTCCTCAATAAAATCTGTTTTCACCACTCTAACTACTGTCTGGCTCTGATGTTTCTTAGACACCTGCTGCTTCCTACTCTAAAGCTACTGGACACAAGGAGAAGTGGAACAGAGGAGTCAGAGTGGAAAGGGACAGCAAACATAACCAATTCAAATTCTTTTTTTTTTTTTTTTTTTTTTTAGAGAGAGAGTGGGTGAGCGGGGAGAGGCAGGGGGGGAAAGAGAGAGAATCTTCAGCAGGCTCTACACACAGTGCGGAGCCTGAAATGGGCTTGATCTCATGACCCTGAGATCATGACCTGAGCGGAAATCAAGAGTCAGACACTCAACAGACTGAGCCACCTGGGTGCCCCACCAATTCAAATTTTAAAAGACAGCATTTTTTAAAAAATACATGACTTAAGTGGAGGTTGGAATCCAGTTATTGTAGGGCCTAAAGCTTATACATTTGGAGGCCCTCTTTAAGAAATAGAACACAATAGGGGTGCCTGGGTGGCTCAGTCGGTTAAGTGTCTGTCTTTGGCTCGGGTCATGGTCCTGGGGTCCTGGGATCGAGCCCCATGTCAGGCTCCCTGCTCAGCAGGGAGTCTGCTTCTCCCTCTCCCTCTGCCCTTCCGCTCTGCATGTGCTCTCTCTCTCTCAAATAAATAAAATCTGTTTTTAAAAAAGAAATAGAACACAATATTACAAATAAAAAATTAAATTTGAAAGTAAATATTTATTTAGAATTAGGAACTATATCCCATCAAATTACAAATGTAAAAACATATACCATATAAATTTTAAAGCATGTAACACAAACATCACAACTCTTTCTAAAAAAACACATGGATTTTATTAATTAATAGACTGACCCCTTTCCCAAGCACATTAGTTGTATTGTTGTATTTGCTGCATCATGAAGTACTTCCTAATAGAAGAAAGCTGTTTTGACTAAGCATCCCTGAGAACCGAATTCCCCACTCAGAATTTTACACATCTGACTAGCTTCTGCCTTTGTGCCTTTCAAACCTTGTTTTCCTCACTGCCATTAAAAGATAGTTCTCCAAAAAAGCCAAAATCGTGGCTGTTATACTGTTATAAAAATGAACACATGTGAACGATTTATTTAACTCAATCAATAAGGATTCAGGCAGACATTACAGCCGATTCAAAGGTAAAGTCAAAAACAGTCCAAATGTAATATGGAGTAAAAGAATATTAACATAAATATACCAATGAAGGCAGAGCTGGGTTTTCTATAGCAGGGGAGGGAGATAGGTTGAGCCTTTACAGGACAGGACAGATTTTACACATCAATGACCAAGAATTATTTTATATTAGAATCTGTTATTTACAACCTCAAGATTCATAAAATAGCTCTGGAAGAATCCAAATCTCATAACCCCAGAGCGTGTCCTTTAGATGATGCATAGTTTTCCACTGAGGCACACTTTTCCACTACGGTCTCCCCACTTGTCATCAAAACCAATCTTAAAGAAAGAGTATTCATGATCACAAAATACCATTGGTCTCGTCAGGTTTGGCCTGATTGTTTACATAGGTGCAGCAAGAGGGTTAATGTACCATATGATAGGCCTTCTTAAGCTTGCTGGAAATTTTCATAAGGAATCTCAGATTGGACTTTTATTTTTTTAAAGATTTTATTTATTTATTTGACAGAGAGAGACACAGTGAGAGAGGGAACACAAGCAGGGGGAGTGGGAGAGGGAGAAGCAGGCTTCCCGCTGAGCAGGAAGCCTGATGTGGGACTCCATCCCAGGACCCTGGGATCGTGACCTGAGCCGAAGGCAGATGCTTTAATGACTGAGCCACCCAGGCGCCCCTCAGATTGGACTTTTATTTTTTTTTATTTTATTATGTTATGTTAGTCACCATACAATACATCATTGGTTTTTGATGTGGTGATTCACGATCCATTGTTTTCATACAACACCCAGTGCTCCATGCAGTACGTGCCCTCCTTAATACCCATCACCAGGCTAACCAATCCCCGCTCCCCCCTCCCCTCTAAAACCCTGTTTGTTTCTCAGAGTCCATAGTCTCTCATGGTTCACCTCTCCCTCCAATTCCCCCCCCCATTTTTCCCTTCCTTCTCCTAATGTCCTCCATGTTATTCCTTATGTTCCACAAATAAGTGAAACCATATGATAATTGACTTTCTCTGCTTGACTTATTTCACTTACCGTAATCTCCTCCAGTCCCATCCATGTTGATGTAAAAGTTGGGTATTCATCTTTTCTGATGGCTGAGTAATATTCCATTGTATATATGGACCACATCTTTATCCATTCATCTGTTGAAGGGCATCTCGGCTCTTTCCACAGTTTGGCTATTGCGGACATTGCTGCTATGAACATTGGGGTGCATATGGCCCTTCTTTTCACTACATCTGTGTCTTTGGGGTAAATACCCAGTAGTGCAATTGTTGGGTCATAGGGTAGCTCTATTTTTAAATTTTTGAGGAACCTCCACACTGTTTTCCAAAGTGGCTGTACCAACTTGCATTCCCACCAACAGTGTAAGAGGGTTCCCCTTTCTCCACAACCTCTCCAACATTTGTTGTTTCTTTCCCTGTCCGTTTTTGCCATTCTAACTGGTGTAAGGTGGTATCTCAGTATGGTTTTGATTTGGATTTCCCTGATGGCTAATGATGATGAACATTTTTTCATGCGTCTGTTAGCCATTTGTATGTCTTCTTCAGAGAAGTGTCTTCTCATATCTTCCGCCCACTTTTTGACTTGATTATTTGTTTTTTGGGTGTTGAGTTTGAGAAGTTCTTTATAGATCTTGGATACCAGCCCTTTATCTGTAGTGTCATTTGCAAATATCTTCTCCCATTCTGTGGGTTGCCTCTTTGTTTTGTTGACTGTTTCCTTTGCTGTGCAGAAGCTTTTTATCTTGATGAAGTCCCAAAAGTTCATTTTTGGTTTTGTTTCACTAGCTTTTGGAGATGTATCTTGAAAGAAGTTGCTGTGGCCGATGTCAAAGAGGTTACTGCCTATGTTCTCTTCTAGGATTTTGATGGATTCCTGTATCACATTGAAGTCTTTCATCCACTTTGAGTTTATCTTTGTGAATGGTGTTAGAGAATGGTCGAGTTTCATTCTTCTGCATGTGGCTGTCCAATTTTCCCAGCACCATTTATTGAAGAGACTGTCTTTTTTCCATTGCATGTTTTTTCCTGCTTTGTCAAAGATTATTTGACCATAGAGTTGAGGGTCCATATCTGGGTTCTCTATTCTGTTCCATTGGTCTATATGTCTGTTTTTGTGCCAGTACCATGCTGTCTTGGTGATCACAGCTTTGTAATATAGCTTGAAATCGGGCAACGTGATGCCCCCAGCTTTGTTTTTCTTTTTCAGTGCTTCCTTCGCGATTCAGGGTCTTTTCTGATTCCATACAAATTTTAGGATTGTTTGTTCCAGCACTTTGAAAAATGTCATTGGAATTTTGATCGGGATGGCATTGAAGGTATAGATTGCTCTGGGTAGCATAGACATTTTAACAATTTATTCTTCCGATCCATGAGCATGGAATATTTTTCCATCTTTTTGTGTCTTCTTCAATTTCTTTCATGAGTGTTTTGTAGTTCCTAGATTGTAGATCCTTTACCTCTTTGGTTAGGTTTATTCCGAGGTATCTTATGGTTTTTGGTGCTGTTGTAAATGGAATCGTTTCTCTAATTTCTCTTTCTACGGTTGCGTTGTTAGTGTATAAGAAAGCAACTAATTTCTGTGCATTGATTTTGTATCCTGCCACATTACTGAATTGCTGAATGAGTTCTAGTAATTTGGGGGTGGAGACTTTTGGGTTTTCCACATAAAGTATCATGTCGTCTGCAAAAAGAGAGAGTTTGACTTCTTCTTTGCCAATTTGAATACCTTTTATTTCTTTTTGTTGTCTGATTGCTGTTGCTAGGACTTCTAGTACTATGTTGAACAACAGTGGTGAGAGTGGGCATCCTTGACGTGTTCCGGATCTTAAGGGAAAGGCTCTCAGCTTTTCCCCATTGAGGATGATATTCGCTGTGGGTTTTTCATAGATGGATTTTATGAACTTGAGGAATGTTCCCTCTATCCCTATACTCTGGAGAGTTTTAATCAGGGAAGGATGTTGTATTTTGTCAAATGCTTTTTCTGCATCAATTGAGAGGACCATATGGTTCTTCTCCTTCCTCTTATTAATGTGTTCTATCACATTGATTCATTTGCAAATGTTGAACCACCCTTGCATCCCGGGGATAAATCCCACTTGGTTGTGGTGGATGATCCTTTTAATGTGTTGTTGGATCCTATTAGCTAGGATTTTGTTGAGGATTTTGGAATCCATATTCATCAGGGATATCGGTCTGAAATTCTCCTTTTTGATGGAGTCTTTGCCTGGTTTGGGGATTAAGGTAATGCTGGCCTCATAGAATGAGTTTGGAAATTTTCCTTCTGTTTCTATTTTTTGAAACAGCTTCAGTAGAATAGGTATTATTTCTTCTTTGAATGTTTGGTAGAATTCCCCAGGGAATCCATCAGGCCCTGGACTCTTGTTTTGGGGGAGGTTTTTGATCACTGCTTCAATCTCATTACTGGTTATTGGCCTATTCAGGTTGTCAATTTCTTCCTGTTTCAGTCTTGGCAGCTTATAGGTTCCCAGGAAGGCCTCCATTTCATCCAGATTGCTCAGTTTATTGGCATATAGTTGTTGATAATAATTTCTAATAATTGTTTCTATTTCCTTGGTGTTAGTCATGATCTCTCCCCTTTCATTCATAATTTTATTAATTTGAGTCCTTTCTCTTTTCTTTTGGATAAGTCTGGCCAGTGGTTTATCGATCTTATTCTTTCAAAGAACCAACTTCTAGTTTCGTTGATCTGATCTACTGTGTTTCTGGTTTCTAATTCATTGATTTCTGCTCTAATTTTAATTATTTCTCTTCCAATGCGTGGCTTAGGCGTCGTTTGTTGCTTTTTCTCTAGTTCTTTAAGGTGTAGAGTTAGTTGGTGAATTCGGGATTTTTCTATTTTTTTGAGTGAGGCTTGGATGGCTATGTATTTCCCCCTTAGGACTGCCTTTGTAGTATCCCATAGGTTTTGGACCGATGTGTTTTCGTTCTCATTGATTTCCATGAATTGTTTAAGTTCTTCTTTGATTTCTTGGTTGACCCAAACATTCTTGAGCAGAGTGATCTTTAGCTTCCAAGTGTTTGAATTTCTGCCAAATTTTTTCTTGTGATTGAGTTCCAGTTTTAGAGCATTGTGGTCTGAGAATATGCAGGGAATAATCTCAAACTTTTGGTATCAGTTGAGACCTGATTTGTGACCCAGTATATGGTCTATTCTGGAGAAAGTCCCATGTGTGCTCGAGAAGAATGAGTATTCTGTTGTTTTAGGGTGGAATGTTCTGTAAATATCTACGAGGTCCATCTGGTCCAATGTATCATTCAAAGCTCTTGTTTCCTTGTTGATTTTCTGCTTAGATGATCTGTCCATTGCTGAGAGTGAAGTATTGAGGTCTCCTACAATTAATGTATTGTTATCAATAGGACTCTTTATTTTGGTTAACAGTTGGCTTATATAGATGGCTGCTCCCATGTTGGGGGCATAGATATTTACAACTGTTAGATTTTCTTGTTGGATAGACCCTTTAAGAATGATATTCTGTGTCTCTAACTACAGACTTTAGTTTAAAATCTAATTTGTCTGATATAAGAATTGCTACCCCAGCTTTCTTTTGAGGTCCGCTGGCATGGAAGATGGATCTCCATCCCTTCACTTTCAGCCTGGATGTATCTTTAGGTTCAAAGTGAGTCTCTTGTAGACAGCATATGGATGGGTCCTGTCTTTTTATCCAATCTGCAACCCTGTGCCGTTTTATGGGAGCATTTAGGCCATTCACATTGAGAGTGATTATTGAAAGATATGAATTAATTGTCATCATGTTGCCTGTGAAGACTTTGTTTTTATAGATTGTCCCTGTAACTTTCTGTTGTATATCACTCTTGGGGTCTTTCTCCTTTTATAGAACCCCCCTTAATATTTCTTGCAAGGCCGGCTTAGTGGTCACATATTCTTTCAGCTTCTGCCAGTCGTGGAAGCTCTGCATCTCTCCCTCCATTCTAAATGAAAGCCTTGCCGGATAAAGTATTCTTGGCTGCATGTTCTTCTCATTTAGTACCCTGAATATGTCTTGCCAGGCCTTTCTGGCTTGCCAGGTCTCTGTGGATAGGTCTGACATTATTCTGATGTTCCTCCCTCTGTACGTAAGGAATCTCTTCCCCCTAACTGCCCTTAAGATGGTTTCCTTGGTCTAAGATTTGCAAGTTTTACTATTACATGCCGGGGTGTTGGCCTGTTTTCCTTGATCTTGGGAGGGGTCCTCTCTGCCTCTAGGACTCGAATGTTTGTTTCATTCCCCAGATTAGGGAAGTTCTCAGCTACGATTTGCTCAAATACATCTTCTAGCCCTCTCTCTCTCTCCACTCCCTCCGGGATTCCAATTATTCTGACATTGGAACGCCTCATGGTGTCACTTATTTCTCTGATTCTATTTTCATGGATTCTGAGTTGTTTTTCCATGGCCTCCTCTTTTTCCTTTTTATCTATTATATTATCTTCCAGGTCGCTTATTCTTTCTTCTGCCTCAGTTACCCTAGCTGTTAGATTATGTAGATTGGATTGGATCTCATTGATAGCATTTTTAAGTTCTGCCAACTCACCTTTTATTTCTGCCCTTAGAGACTCTATGTTGCCATTAATTGATTTCTCCATTCTAGCCATTGTCTTCACAACTGCTAGCCTGAATTCCATCTCCGACATCTTGGTTATATCTGCATCCATTTGTAAATCTGCAGCATAAGTCATAATCTCTGAGTCTTTTCTGTTTTGGGGGCTCCTCCTCCTAGTCATTCTGTTGATGGGTGTTTGAGGGAATGTATAGAGTCGAAATTATTGACCAGAACCCAAGCAAGATGCACCTGTTTTCTTGGGACCTTAGGGTTGCTGGCCTCTTGTTTTCCCAGCCTGTCTTCTGCGGGAGGGGCCTGCCGCGCTGTTACTCAGGCAACCCTGTTTGGGCGGAGTTGCCCTGCGCCCCTGTGGCGGGGGATGGGCTCAGTGGGAATCAGTTTTGGGGGCTTTTGTTCTCTGGCGCCTTTCCCTGGCAGCTTTCCGCGTCTCTTCTGCAAGTCAGAGCAGAAGAGACCGTTTCCAACCCTCTGCCTCAGAGCAGAGAGGCCTCAGTCTGTTCTTCAGTGAGCTCTCCAGGCCACACTGTCTCCGTTTCTGTCCGTGCTGCTATAAACTGCAGCGTCCTGGGTTGTGCGCCCCTCCGCAGCGCCCCCAGTCCTGCCTCCAGGTCGGGGCACGTCTCTGCCCTTTGTGCTTCTAAAACCACCAGCCGCTCCCAGTTCACCCCTGCGACCCTGTGGCTCCGGGTTTCCACCCCGGGGGCTGCCCTAAAGTCCTTTCCCGACGCTACCGGTCTGCGAGTCTGTGCCCGTCCGCAGCGCGCGAGGCTGTCACTCACCGGCGGTGTAGGATCCCCATGGCCAGGCTCCCTCCCGCCTCTGTTTATCCTCCGATATCTGCCCGCAGAATCACGGCTCTCCGCTTCGTACCTCAAAACCAACCGCCTGTGATATTCTGTTTGTAGAGATCCAGATCTTCTTACATCTCAGGCTGGTTTTGTGGGTGCTCAGAGTGGTCTGGTAAATATCCAGCTCAATTCCGGGGACCAGTTGAAATAGGGTCCCCTACTCCTCCGCCATCTTTCCCCGAGGCATCGAGAACTGCTGCTTTTAAGACAAAACTACCATTTTGCTTGAAACATAGAAGCACATACACAAGTGTATTTTTCTGAAACGATTTCTCCTTAGTTTTAACCACCTATATTCATTAGAAATATGGGGACCCACTTGGAAACCCAGAGGTGGTATAAAGATTATTTTGAACTGAAGACATTTGAGATTCAACATATGCAGGAAAAAAATAAAAATAAAAAATAAAAACTTTTCTCAGAGCTTTCCTTATCTGACTAAAACAGGAACTTCTAGAAAATAAGGCTGTCATAAATTGCTCTTCAGATTGGATCTATTCCCAGAAGGGAGAATGCTGACAAAAGCTACCCCAAATTCCTTCTCTAGGGGAGTTTTATAGCCCATGAAGGAGACTACTCATACCTCTATAGACAAACATCACTACAAACTCTCTTATCTCCTGCTTGTTCTCCTGAAAACCCATTTATCTTTCCAAAAATCATTTGTTTTCTCATAAATGCCTTTGTCGCCCTCCCTTCACCTATCAAGATGGTATATAAGCCCCAAATTCTAACCACTCCTTTGAGTTACTCATCACTGAGTTCTCCCACGTGCATGTGTGTTGCATGCACAAATAAACTCTGTTTTTTCCTCTGTTAATCTAGCTTTTGTCAATTTAATTTGCAGGCTCCAGTTACGGAGTGTAAGAGAGTAGCAAAGACATTTTTCCTCCCCTCCAGAACTGTTAACCAAAGTAACTCTATTTCACAGAGAAAACTGCGGGGGAGGGGGGGACAGGAGTAACTGAGAAATGTCTGTCACACACCAGGATTTTAATGGATTTGTAGAGCTCATGACTACTCATAACACAGCTTTCTACGGCCACACACATTCTTTAAACAAACTCTCAGTGTGGTAAAAATGAACACATTCCTTAACAGATTCAAAGACATAGCCTCTCTACAGGCATATAAAAAAAATATGAAGCAAAAGCATGTAAACTTTAAGTTATGCCTCACAATCAGTGTTTCAGCATTCTAACTTATTTAGAAATGATCTAGGCATCCAATGAATATCCATTATTTCAATTTAATATCAATCCATTTTTGGAGCACCCTAAAAATCTTGGCAACTATCTTCAAGTGGAAATACTGCAAAGCATAATTTCTGTTGGAATAAAATTTGTGAGAATAATGATTCAATTTGGTTAAACACAAATTTATGTTTTTATAAGCTTAAATATTAAGTAGAAGAAATGCTACTTTATTTGGTTGTAAATCTCTGTAAGTTAGGAAGAACATAAGCATGTAGAATAAAGTGTGTACTTATATTGTACTTAAGTCTGATAAATCAGAGAAGACACAGCTGTTTTTATTAAACCAAAAATAGTAAGCTAGTCTTATTTACCAAAGATTTACCTAAATTAAGACATTGGATTCTTAAACATTTTTTAGTTTCCGTAAGAATTTTTTTATCCTAGCACATTTAAAAATTAGAACTTCCATTTTCTCATTTTCTAGTAATTTGGGGAATATTCAATTTATAGAAGTGCTTACTTACCTTTATAAGTTAATCAGAACACAGGTCCTCTAAGAGACTTTATAATCCAGGTTTTCTGCAGGGGTTAGGGAAGTCAGTTGAACCTCTACCAGACAGGACAGAACTTGCACGTCTTTAGACAAGAATCATTTTGCGTTGCTGCTGGTTATCTATAATTTATCCCACAGAATCAGAAACTGATAATCCAGAGTGGTATCTTCTAGACCATGCATAGTTTTCTATCAAAGCTCAAAGGTTTTCTTACACTACCCACGTAATTCTGGTGCTGGATACCAGAATATGTTCATATCACGATACAACCTTAGTTCCAAAATTTCTGTATCCCAATGCCAAAGAGTCTACACGGTGGAGGGTAGTGGCCATTTCTACGCCAGGGTGGCCAGCAATAACTTAACTATACACAGAAGTGACGTTATAGAACTCACCGATTTTTATGCCACTAAACCCAAACTAAATGTAAGCCCAACTCAACTTCCTCTCAGTTGGATCCTCAGAATTCTGACGTTGCTCCAACACTACCTAAGAACACCTACATGTGGGGAAATGTCAGGGAGTAACATTCGCAACGAGACAAGACAGAGGTCTGTCATGTTTGATGTGATGTCTCAACTTCACTGGCCCACAGGGTACCCAGACATTTGGTCAGACATTATTCTGGATGTGTCTGTGAGGATGCTTCTGGATGAGATTAACATTGGAATCCACAGACTGTGCGAAGTGGATTGCCCTCCCTAATGTGGATGGGCCTCACCCAATCAACTGAAAACCTGTAGAACAAAAATGTTGAGTGAGTCCCCTGAGCTGGGACTTCAGTCTTCTCCTGCCCTCAGAGTGGAACTTATATCATCAGCTCCCCTGGCTCTCGGGCCTTAGGATCGGGACTGAAACTCTACCACCAACTCTCCTGGGTCTTGGGACTTTTCATTTCCATAATCACGTGAGCCAATTCCTTAAAAATAAATAGATAGGTAGGTAGGTAGATAGATGGATATTCTGTTTCTCTGGGAAACCTTGACTAATAGAAGGTCCTAACCAATTACAGTTAAGATATCTTTTTCAAATTTTACAAAAATATAGAACCATATATTACTGAGGCCCATCCAAGGGCCTGGGAAAAGCGGTGCATGTGAGGGGCTCCGTAGCTTAAGATTCATTAGCTTCACAGTCAGTCTCCCTTTATTTCTAGTCATTCTTCAAAACTCTGACCCTCAAAGAAGTCTTCCCTGACCCTCAGATGTTCTTTTTCCCCTCCCAGACTTTATGGCCCCCCACATTTGGGGGAACCCCGCATGAGGAGCCCCAAAAGAGTCAGTCACCTTGTCTAAGGTCTGGTCCTTTTTCAGGTGAGCGGGAAGCCCTGACTGAAATCACGACCGCCACCATGAGTGGGAGCTCCATTCCCTTTGGTAGGAATCAGCAGCCAGTCTTTCCCACTGTGGGACAAACCCCCTCGATTCCCTGGACTCACCCTTGAGCTCTGTTCTTAAAAGCTGGGACAGATTTGACCCCCAAGGGCTGAGGAAAAATGTCTCGTCTTTTTATGTTTCCTGGCCTCGATACAAATGCCCAGATCAAGAGTTATGGCCCTTCCACAGAACTTTCTTATCATACTATTTTCCAACTTGACCTCCTTTGCCGGAACTCCTCCAAATGGTCAGAAGTCCCAGATATGCAAGCCTTCATGGCATTGTCCCAAAACCCTGACCTCCATAAAAACTGTAAACCATGTCTTGCTCGGTTTCAGGGTCCTAAATCAGGACCCCGACCTAAGGGCCTCTTGCGGAATGTGTTTGGCGACTAACCAGGCTAACAAACCCCCTCCCCGACCTCCTAATAAACCCAGGTTGCTGGAGGAAACACAGGCCATCCCTAATGAAGGGGACACTGACCCTCTCTCTCTCTCTTCTTCCTAACAGACCCAGGTTACTCTTGTTATATGTGGGGGCTTCTCCCTCATTCATTTCCTGGGTTAATGGCTATGATAATTGAAGCCAACTATCTCTGGTTAGTCTACCTCCGGAGGGACTTTAAGGAATATCCCCAAGCAGCTGCCAAAGTTCCTTCTGTTTCGGGAAATTCCCTGTCTTATCCAGCCCAACATGGATTGCCAATTTCCACTTGGTGGAGAAACATGGCGTCTGCTCATCTGTCTGAGCTGAGGAGCTTTAGAACCCGGAGTCCTCTTTCTCTGCCCTCTGGGCTTTTAGGCACCACACCTCTTCTGCCTCCCCTCTCCCTCCTCCTGTTTTGGCACCACTTTGGGTGCAGCCTGCATAACTGGCTCCTTTACCCTCCTCGGTGCCCCTAGCACTGTTGGCTCCTCCTCCTACCCTCACTGTCAAGGAGCGAGCACCCCCTTGGACTTACACCACCTGATGTGGGAAACACAGGCAAAAGAAAAATTACATTTCCTTACTACTTACAGCCCACTGACAAGTCCTTGAGACAGGCAGAGGGACCTTCCTCTAGGGACTCAGCTGCCTCCACGTTAATACTTTGCTAAGGACAAAAGGCAACTTTAGTTTAACATCCCAACTCCCCACCCCCCAGGATCCTGTAAGTCCACTTTAACATAAAAATTCCTTTGGAAACTTCCTTTATCTCTACCCCCCAAGATCTATGTTGGCAATCATCCCCCAAGCGTATGACCCATTGATATACATCTGAAGGGTCTCATGACTAAGGTTTTATTAGACCGTAATAAATGACCTTTTCCTGACAATAGCTAGCCCCCTCAAGGTCCTGGAAACCTTGTTTCCAAAATACCTTGGAGGCTTGTGCTGTCCCTAACTCCCTCCCAACTTGAAAGTATATAATCTGTCACCCCATCACGACCCCACTGCAGCTCCTTCTGCCCACGGGTCCTGTCCCCGTGCTTTAATAAAACCACCTTTTTGCACCAAAGACATCTCAAGAATTCCTTCTTGGCCGTGGGCTCTGAACCCCAACATTTTTCTGCATCACCGCCCACTTCAGATTTCCCCACCAGTGGCCCAGGTAAAAACTGACAATTGGGAACAAATTGATTGACTTTTATGTGGACCCAGGTGGAAGAGAATGCAGTATTTAAACTAATTTAAGTTTGTTGCTTTAATTAAGACAGATATGTATTTATAGAGGTATCAGCATTAAATATGAAACTTTTATTCTACCAAGGATTACTGAAGGTCACATCAGCTTGTATTATCTGTGGCAATTTGTTAGCAAAGAGATGATTTAAAATGATGGTTAATTATGTCTGTTTCAACGTTTTCATGGGTAATTGTTTAGATAGCTTTCAAAGTCTTTGGTAACCCGAGGGGCGCCTGGGTGGCTCAGTTGGTTAGGCGACTGCCTTCGGCTCAGGTCATGATCCTGGAGTCCCGGGATCGAGTCCCACATCGGGCTCCCTGCTCAGCAGGGAGTCTGCTTCTCCCTCTGACCCTCCCCCGTCTCGTGTGGTCTCTCTCGCTCTCTCAAATAAATAAATAAATAAAATCTTTAAAAAAAAAAAAAGTCTTTGGTAACCCGAAACTTTAAAGTTTTGCTTGGATGACAAATTGGATTGAATTCGTTGGACATCTAAGTCTTTCCCAAATGAGATAAAATACTAAAGTATTGATCACTGAACACAGGTTTGTGCTCTTGGCTTCTTACTGTAGAGAAACTAAAGATACTTGGGTCTGTTGGAAAACATGCTTTGTGCCTTACTGATAAAGTGTATTCATAAATTTGCCATCAGAAGAATTCCGGTGCAACAGACAATTCACAATTGGTTCCTACTTAGTTTTCACTGGAGTCTAAGGTTTCTGCTAAATATAATTAAGACTGATGGAAATAAGGGAAGCAACTCTGTATGTAGGAAAGTAAGAGATGTGTAAGGAAGATGTAAGAAATGAGAGTACATTTTTGTTGGAGGAAAAAGGAAATAATTTTGTCCTAAAATGAGACTGGTTGTTTGGAGAGAAATGGCTTGGGACAAAATCTGAATGCAAAAAAAAAAAAAAAAGAAGAAAATTGTAGAAGGTTGTAGAGGGAAATCTTTGGAAAAGAATCTTCTGTGTGGTCAGGATAGACTAAGATTGAAATGAATGGATTTTAAAAGTACACTGGTATAGGGTTGAAATTCTGCTTTTCTCTCCATTAAAAGCAGTTTTCTTGGATTGTTGGTCTGCTCTCGATATGAAAATGTAAACGAAGGTTTTTTTTCTCTTTGCCCAGAAAAAACAATTTCTAAGTTTTGTCTTTATCAGGTCTTTGATGATCTGTAATCCTATTTAGACATGTGCTTTAAAACTTTCTAAGGTTTTAACAAACTTCCAAGATTTGAATTGTAAACAAAGTCTCTTCTGACTAATTAAGGTTGTTTATTTGGTATGTTATGTTCTAGTATAAGGTCATCACTTGATATTCTAATTATTAAAGTGTTATGTGTCACAGAAATAACTGAATTTCCTTGTCAATTACATTATAATGACCTCTCATATCAGATCTTTAAGCATGTCTAATTTTGAGTCTTTTGTCATTTATAGTTAATTGCTCTGATGCTCTTGCGAAATGTGTTTCATCTTTAAGGAGATTCAAAAAAGGACTTGTTTTAAAAAAAAGATTTTATTTATTTATTTGAGAGAGACAGAGAGCACGAGCGGGGGCGGGGAGGGGCAGAGGGAGAAGGAAAAGCAGACTCCCTGCTGAGCAGGGAGCCCAGGGCAGGGCTTGATCCCAGGGCTCTGAGATCATGACCTGGGCTGAAGGCAGACACTTAACCCAGGCGCCCCAAGGACTTTTAACAAATACAGGTTTTTTTGATATCTTTAAAATCATAAAACTAAAATGGGTAAGAATTTCCAGAACCAACTAAGAGGCTGCACTCGAACTGAGGAAGAATTAGTAACATAGGACTAAATGAATTGAGGGAGATGATTATAGTTATTATGTCTCCACTTTGAAACACTGCTGGTTTTCTAATGTTTGCTCTTCCCGATTAAGGAAATTGTCTCTTAAGGTATCGATGACTTACAGAAATGTGATAAAGTATTCATTTGTGAGAAAATGGAAGCATTTAACTTTTCTCTCTACCTGAACCCTCTGAAATTCAAAAAGTCTCAGTGAATATTCTTTCTTCCATGGCAATCATAGTTATTTACATAAGTTCAATAAGAATCTGTTCTCCCTGTAACAGGACACCATTGGAAACACTGGTTATTTTACCAAGGCTTTGACTGGAATGTCATATTTGAGAGGCATGCATGGATTCAGATATGACCACATAGCTTTAAGGAACTAAGGTTGATTTTACCAAGCCAATAGAGCCCCTTGGAACTGTTGGCCTGATACCTTGCTTACAGAATTCCCAGCAGCCTTACCAGGTGAGTAAAGAATGTCACTTCCTGGCAGGTGCAGGAACCTCAGGATACTTTGGGGACCTCAAGAAGAGGAATTCACCCAAATCTACAGGTATTGCAGGCATGTCTGATGGCAAGTAGTTGGCTTGGTTCCTGGCCTGGAGAGGCTACTAAAAGTTCAGTGGAGGTTCCTTATAAAAAGTTCCAGCAAAGCAGATTTTAAAAGATTTATATGATCAATCGCTATTGCTGAACTTATGTAAATAATTAGGCCAAGTTTGTTAAAATTGGACTTGTTTTGCAAATGAGTCTTGACTTGGCTATCTCTGGAAATAAAGGTGATTTTATTTATTTTTTTATTTTTTTAGAGAGAGCAGGGGAGGGGCAGAGGGATAGAGAGAATCTCAAAAAAGCTCCGCCCCCAGTGTGGAGCCCAGTGCAGAGCTCGATCTCACAACCCTGAGACCATGACCTGAGCCGAAATCAAGAGTCAAACGCTCAACCGACTGAGCCACCCAGGCACCCTGGAAATAAGAGTGATTTTAATGAGGAAAAATTATGGGGGCGCCTGGCTGGCTCAGTCAGTTAAGCGTCTGACTCTTGATTTCGGCTCAGGTCATGATCTCAGGGTCTTGAGATCGGGCCCCACATCAGGCTCCTCACTCAGTGAGAGTCTGCTTGAAATTCTCTCTCTCCTTCCCCCTCTGCCCCTCCCCCTGTTTGTGCTCTCACTCTCTCTCTCTCTCTCTCTAAAAATAAATAAACAGATGAATGAATGAATAAATAAATAAATAAAATCTCAGAGAAAAATTATGTTTCAATGACATACCTTTGTGGGTGTTAAATTCTAGTTCATCATGATTGTCTTTGAATATTTGTTGTTTGCCTGAGCTAGACAACTTGAGGTAACTTCAGAAAAATTGCCACAATAGTTCATGTATAGACAGTCTTTTTTTTAAAGATTTTATTTATTTACTTGAGAGACAGAGTGAGTGAGAGAGAGAGGGTACACATGAGCAGGGACAGATGGAGAGGGAGAAGCAGGATTCCCACTGAGCAGGGAGCCTAACGTGGGGCTCGATCCCAGGACCCTGGGATCATGACCCGAGCTGAAGGCAGACGCTTAACCAACTGAGCCACCCAGGTGCCCCTATAGACAGTCTTCATGTTTGTTATTCTGTGGGGATAATAACAGAACCCCATGGGCATATGGTTATTTAAACAGCTGGAAAATGGGATGGACGCCCCAGCAACTGTATAATTCAACTATCACCTTGAACAATTCTGTGCGGCTGGGATGACAAAATCACTCCTTAAAAGCCAGAGTGCACCGACTTCATGGGGTTAACTGTGGACTTGTGGAAATAATGGATGGCCCCACTTATGACTGGATTGGATGATGCACTTGGGGATGCCCATATTCCCAGACTAGTCTTCTCCCACTTGCCAGTGATTCTTCATAATTAGGATATTGTTAAGGCTAGACATCAAAGAGGGCTTCTTGATGGTTTTATCCCTTAGGCATATTTGCCCTAGGAGCTGCCTCTATTGATGTCAGATTGCAAATAGAGGCTTTAGCCAAGCATAGAGAGGTTGCCTTAAACCAAATGCAACTCGTACTCACCCATAAATTCAGAAAGTGGTCCTCCAAAACCAAATGGCCTTGGATATCCTGACTGCAACTCAAGGAGGAATCTATGCTTTATTAAAAAAGAATGTTATTTATGCGCTCCAGATTACCACAGAAACATGACAGGGTTACTAGAAGACAGGAATACTCAAATTGGCACTTTAAAGGATCCCTCTCTTTCCTTTAATGATTGGTTAAACCCCCAGACTGGTGGGAGATTTTTGTCAACTATCAAAGGACTCTTATTTGGGCTTCTTTTTGTTGCTATTCTAATTATGTTTTGCTGTTTTCTCCCATGTCTCTCCACCTGGCGCCAAGACTCCTTCACTGCCATAACTTCAAGCCAATAGATGATTGTCTCTGCTCAAGGAGACTCCCGACACAACTGCCTCTGTCCTTCATGATTCCTACATATAAATTCCCAACTGACCAGTGTTGACCCAGAGGTAGGGACATCTCTATGCACCTATTGAGCAGGAAGAAGTTACAGAAGATAAGACCTTCCATCCTCAGCAACCTTAAAGATTAAAGGGTCAAAATTGTTCAGGTGGGGATATAGAGGCCACTTTTAGACATCAGGCTTGAGCAATGGAATAGGCGGAAGACAGACAGGCCCATCAGGTGACCCTGCTCAAGACATCCGTAAGCCCTAACTGACCAATGGGCTACTTACAACCAGGCACAGCTACCAAAAGAGGGAAAATGCCATACATCCCTGTACCTCCTCATCTTCCCTCTTTAAAAACAGCCCCCACTGGGGCGCCTGGGTGGCTCAGTCGTTAAGCGTCTGCCTTCGGCTCAGGTCGTGATCCCAGGGTCCTGGGATCGAGCCCCGCATCGGGCTCCCTGCTCGGCAGGAAGCCTGCTTCTCCCTCTCCCACTCCCCCTGCTTGTGTTCTCTCTCTCGCTGTGTCTCTCTCTGTCAAATAAATAAATAAAATCTTTAAAAAAAATAAAGAAAGAAAGAAAGAAAATAAAAACAGCCCCCACCCCCTGCCTCGACGCAGTCTCTCCTCTGCTGTCTTGCCCGCCACTCCCTTGCGCAGTATTCAACAAACTTCTATATTTGCTCTGCCTTGGGTGAATCCTTTCACTGCCCATGCCACTGGCTTTCACCCCATCATCGCCCCACATTTGGGGGCCCTCATCTGATCGGGAGAGACACCATAATATACACCTTGGATTCTTGTGTTTGTTACCCTGGTTTACCTAACTAGATTGTAGGCTTCTTAAGGGAAGGTACTGGGTCTTGTTTCTGTCTATATCCTCAGTGCTTAGCAAAACAGGGTCTCAATAAACTTGAATATATGAATAACAAATATGGCAAATTTCCATGGCCAACCAGAACTCTCCAGCTGTAAGCCCCCCACCACTACATCCCACCACACTCTGCAACCCCTATAATTCATTCATCTTCTTTCCCCTTCCACTGCTCCAGTCATCACCTAAATACACTCTTCTGTCCCAGTTATCTATTGCTGCATAACAAACTCCCCCAGACTTAGTGTAGAACAGCAACAGTCATCTGTTATCACCTCTCCCAACTGGGGAGCTCAGCTTGGTAGTGCCTCACTCAGAGTCTGTGATGTAATCGGAGCCAAAGAGTGGCTGGAGATGACAGCATCTCAAAGGCCTCTTGGCTCACAGGTCTTCCTCTGGGCTGCAAACACTCAAACAGCTGGGCCTCCTCAAACCTCGTTCTCTACCTCCGCATGGTCTTTCCAACGTGGTGGCTTCAAGGTAACCAGTCTTCTTGTATGATGGCTCAGAGATCCAGAGGTGTGTGTCCTGAAAGAGAGAGAACCACACAGGAGCTGTATCGAATTTTCCGACTTAGATGGGGAAGTGACCCTTCCCACTAACAGTGGGAAAATTATTATTGGTGAAAGTGCCAAGTTGAGTCCTATTCCTTAGAGAAGCAAGTCCTTAAAGCCAGCCTATATTCAAGGGGAAGGCAGTCAGACCCTACCTCTTGATGGGAGGAGAGTCATTGAATCTGTGGGCAAGTTTTCAAACCACCAACCCATCCCCTTGCCCAGTCTCCTGGAGACCTCACTCCCTGATAGGTGGCAGGGGCCAATCAAATCATCTGACTCCTGAAAGCAATTTAGCTCCTGCCAGCATCTTAGCTGACAACCTTCTCTCCCTGTAACCCTTCAGCCAAAAGAATGTACAGCAGTCTTCAGAAAGCTTTTACAGAACAAGATGTTAGCACTGCCTAAGATTTTTCAGTTCAGCATAGCGCAGGGAGACTCACACTCTCCCCATCACCTCGTATCACAACCACTCCAGGCACACACGACTGGGGCTCAGCTGTCTTGCGGCTAAAACTCTGATGTTTTTCTTGTTTGTCATATAAATGCACACTAATTTGCTTCAGCTAGGAAGAAGTAAATAATTGTACTACCACATTTCAATATATACTTCAATAAGAGTAAGCTTAAAGGGACCAGAGAACAGTCTAAGACAGAAATGGCCTCCAAGAATAACTTCATTTGATGTTAATTCAGTTGGATTTTTGCTGCCTTCCGAGGACACCTGCTTTGTCAGCCACATCCTGACAGGACAGCGTGCTCTGTTCTTTAACCTTATAAGCACTTCAAAAACATTCCTTCATTTAATCCACCCAAGGTCTCGGTAAGGAAGGTGTATGCCTGCAATATAGAAATGAGGAAAATGAAGTTCAGAGAGTTGAGATCATCTCCAGGTTCCTCAGCTCATACTGGCTGAGCTGAAGAAAGACTCATTTCTGTCTGACCCTGTGTTCGTGTCCTAGGGCTGCTGTAACAAGTGACCACAAGGGTGACTTAAAACAACAGAAAGGTATTGTCTCACAGTTCTGGAGGCCAGAAGTCTGCAAGCAACGTGTCGGCGGGGCCATGCTCCCTCCGGAGCCTCCTGGGGAGGGGGAGGGACTCCTTCCTTGTCTTTTCCGGCTTCTGGTGGCTGCAGGTGTTCCTTGGCTTATAGCTGCATCGCTATGATGTCTGCCTCTGTCCTCATATGGCCTCCTCTGTGTCTGCGTCTTCTCCTCTGTCTCTTATCAGGACACTTGTCATTGGATGTAGGGCCCACCTGTAGAATCTAGGATACCCTCCCCATCTTAAGATCCTTGACTTAAATTACATCTGCAAAGACCCTCCTTCCAAATAAAGTCACACCACAGATTCTGGGGTTAGGACATGGGCATACCTTTTGGGGAGCCACCATTCAATCCACCCTAGGCTCTTCCCCACTCATAGGCCACAGCCATGCAAGGTGAAATCAAAAGGTATGTTCATCCATTTGCATGGTTGTTGAGATCACTGGTGCCAATGCTGGACAGACTTAGGTGCCAGGCCTCATACTACCTCCTACCAGCAGCTGAGTGATTCTGGGCAAGCTCATGAACCTCCCTGAGCCTTAGTTTACTTGTATGTAAAATGGGGATGATAAGTACTTACCTCATCGTGTTGCTGAGAGGGTTAGATGAGCAGATGCAGTGCTGGGTGCTACCTTCCAAATTTGCCCAAGATTCAGCCACTTGAAAACCACCTTCCCAGCTGCCACTCTGTTCTAAGTCAGTATCACGTGTCACCTAGATGTCTACCACAGCCCCCACTGGCCTCCCTGTTTCCCCTGTCCCTTCCCTTCAATCTATTCCCCACATAGCAGCCTGAGGGATCTTTTAAAAATGTAAGTCAAATCACACCCCTCTTCTGCTCAGAGCCCCCCCTCCATGGTCATTATCAGACTTTGTATAATCTAGCCCTCTGCTACCTTTCTGGTCCTGTTTCCTACCACCCCATTCCCCTGCTTGCTCACTGAACTCTAGAAACACTAGCCTCCTTGGTGCTCCTGGACTCTACCGAGTCTGCTCCTGCCTCAGGCCCTTTGCACTTACTCTTTCTCTTGATAGCTACATGGCTCACTCTGGCTCACTCTTCCACTCTATCCAGGTCTCTGCTCAAATGTCACATTATCAGAGAGGACATTCAGTTATATAAAAATAGCAGCCCACCATGAGTTGAGTTGTCTTCCCGAAAGATCTGTTGATGTCCCAACCCTCAGTACCTCTGAGTGTGACCTTATTTGGAAATAAGATTTTACAGGTATAATCAAATTAAGATGAGGTCATATCCCATCACTGTGGGCCTTAATCCAATATGGCTGGTGTTCTTATAAGGGAAGAGGCATGGAGACACACAAGGGAGAACACCATGAGACAACAGAGGCAGAGATTAGAGTGATGTGTCTACAAGCCAAAGAACACAAAGGCTTGCCAGCAACACCAGAAGCTAAAAGAAAGGCCTGGAACAGATTTTCCTCCAGAGCCTTCAGAGAGCACAAGGTCCTGCCAATACTTTGATTTCAGACATCCAGCCTCCAGAACTGCAAGAAAATAAATTCTCATTGTTGTGAGCCACCCAGTTTGTGGTAGTCTATTATTACAGCCCTAGGAAACGAATGCACACCCTCACCCCAGTCACTGCATTTCTTTACATTTTATTTTTCTTTGTATCCTTTAACATAACCATGTTTGCTTATTGTCAATCTCCCCCAAACTAGAGTGTATGCCCCAGGAGAACAGGGACTTTGTTTTGTTATTACTACTGGGATTTCTGGTGCTTAGAACAGGGCCTAATATACAGTAAGTGCTCAATAAAGAGTTGTTATGTAAACATATTACTGAATAATGTCAGTCAAGCCCTAAGCATGTGCTTGGCACACAGCAAACTCTCAATAAATGATAATGACTATTGTTTTCATTATTCTCACTGAGGTCCTTTCCCTCAAATAATTGTTCTTCACCTATAGCTCCCTAACCTCCTAGCCATCAGTCCTTGGATTGTCTCCACTATGCCTTCCTCAAGGTGGCAGGAGTCACTCAGAGAATTGTCAAGGAACGACTATAATGATTTCCCTTTTTACTTTATATCCTACAGCTCTCATCCACAGAACCCTAAAATCCAATAACTACAAGTCCCCAAAGTAAGCATAATACTCTTTCACTGTCACTTGCTGTTACCGTCTACCTTTTAAGCCAAACTTTTTTTAAAAGAAGGGTCGCTCTCTGCCCCTGGCAGGGTTCAATGTGCTCTTGGCCGTGTTAGGTCAGTTATGCTTAGAAGCAGACCCTGAGATGAGGATTTGTGTACAAATGACTCATTAAGGAAGTGCTCCCTGAAGAAGCCAGTAAGGGAGGAGAAGAAGCAGGATGACAAAGGGGAGGAAACCAAGTGAAGGGACACTGTCATGTGAAGTCCCAGACTCAGCCAGGTTTCCGGAAGGAGCTGACTTAGCTTTTCCCTCAGCAGTCCATCACAGCTGCCTGGCAGTGGACAGGGTGTGAATGGAAACCCCAGGCCCTTCCCACTAGTGATGTGTTGCAGCCAGTTGGTCCTGGCTCCCAAGAAGCAATGAATTATTCCCAACTCCAAATTCAGCTTGAAATTAGCCATTGTGGGAGTATTTACACCATGGAAAATGGTAGATGATAGAAACCAGGACTTTGGTTTTTTAGGGTTTTTTTTTTCCTTCGGCTGTTGTTGTTTTTACACAGATAGTTGTTAAACATTTACCAACGCTGTACAGATGAGGGGACTCTTGTGCTCAGGGACAATCCCCTGCAGGTCCCAGGTGCCAGTCATTAGCTGCAAAGCCTGAAGACGCTGGGGGATGGGCACACAGCTTGGTAAAAGGAATGGAGGGGGGCTAGTGGGGTGCCAGCAGGGCTCAATGTACCAGCACAAATCTACTCTGCTTTGGTTCGGGCCCCCACTGAGTTATTTCTTCCCTGAGGGAACAACTAGCCAAACGGCTAAGGCTCCATATCAAGCCAGGAAGCACCTCCATTCCTGAGTCTCCAGGCTGACCTTGGACGTTAGGGGGACTGGATCAACTCTGCCCCTGACCTCTATCAACTCCTCCGGTTGCTTTTATTCCAGGGCTTGATGGCAATGAGGAAGAAAGGAGTCTTCTGAAAGCCTGTGCTTGCCCCTCTTCTTGGCCCCGATGGCAACTCAGTGTCTGATTCAAAGCTTTACAGTGACAGTACCTTGCCCACTGACAAAGAGGACAAATGGAATCGATACCATGGAGAAGAGAACAACGAACAATATACAGCCATTGCAGCCATTGACTTGCAGGTTGGTGACTAGCTCCATTTCCATGGAAACAGAGAGCTGAACAGGAAAAAGAAAGACTTTTTAGAATAATAGAGGGTTTTGCGTTGTGAGTTGCTTTTTTAAAAGAAAGCCAGCAAAGTACCTCTGTTCTCTCAGCCCTGACCCCTGCACTGTTTTCCCGAGAAGCCAGTAGACAGTGGGACAGAATGGCAAGAGGGGGCCGGCCCACCCATAGGCCTCCCACCAGCAGGGAGGCTGGAGCCAGCAGGAGACCACACAGTGTCAGCCCTGAAGAGGCAGAGATGTTCAGGAAAAACAAAAACAATTGCCCCCAAGGAAAACAAAGCCTTATGCAAAGAGCTAGCTGCTTTGTATAGGTCCTTTCGACTTAAAAAAAAAAATTATAGAGGCGCCTGGGTGGCTTGGTTAAACTTCCGACTCATGGGGCACCTGGGTGGCTCAGTCGTTAAGCGTCTGCCTTCAGCTCAGGTCATGATCCCAGGGTCCTGGGATCGAGCCCCACATCGGGCTCCCTGCTCGGCGGGAAGCCTGCTTCTCCCTCTCCCACTCCCCCTGTTTGTGTTCCCTCTCTCATTGTGTCTCTCTCTGTCAAATAAATAAAT